>NW_026652279.1:64286762-64578799 GCF_009828535.3 Hylobates moloch | reverse complement strand
GCTCACTGCAAGCTCCGCCTCCCGGGTTCACGCCATTCTCCTGCCTCAGCCTCTCCGAGTAGCTGGGACTACAGGCGCCCGCCACCACGCCCGGCTAATTTTTTGTATTTTTAGTAGAGACGGGGTTTCACCGTGGTCTCGATCTCCTGACCTCGTGATCCGCCCGCCTCGGCCTCCCAAAGTGCTGGGATTACAAGCGTGAGCCACCGCGCCCGGCCTGTCCCTTCCTCACTTGCCTCAAGACAGCCAGCAGAATGACCCACCTAAATTGTAAGCCAGATCTTGCCATTCCTCATGGTAAAAACTCTACAGTGGTTCAACGTGTTATTAAGAATAAAAGCCAAAATATTCTCAAAAGCCTGCCACAGCTTTGGTGATCTTCCCCAATCTCTTTGAACTCTATTCTCGCCACAGCCGGTAATTTTTTTTTTTTAGTAGAGAGGTTTCACCGTTGTGCCAGGTGGTCTCGATTCCTGACCTCATGATCCGCCCTGGGATTACAGGCTTGAGCCACCGTGCCCGGCCTGAACTCAGTTCTTAACCACTTCTTCTCTTGCACACTGAGCCCTTGTCACACTGGCCCCTTGCTGTTTATCATATAAGCTGTGCTTGCTCCCAACTTATGTTTTTTGATCCTCCTCTTTCCTCTTCCTTTCATGCTCTTACCCCAGATTTTTTTTTTGGCTTGCACCTCAGTCAGCTTGCAAATATCACTACACAGGGAGAAGTGCTTCCTGATTATTTCACATAAAGAACAACTCCCTCATTCACTCATGGCTCTTTTACCTAACCTCACTTTATATTTCTTTAGAGCACTTTTCACCAATGATATTTTTATAAGTTTTAAAAATCCTTTTCTTTCCAAACAAGCTATAACCAAATACAAGTTTGTGAAAACAGGAATTAGTCTTAAATTTTTACTGATGTGCCTTCTACATCTAGAATGCTATCTGGCACATAACAGGTTCTTAATATTTATTAAGTGAATTATTGAATGATTTACTAATGAGCTACATTAACATCTGTAATATATTTCAAAGTATAGATAAAACATAATTTATCTATTTACTTATTGCAGATCTTTGTCTCTAATATTTCACTGAGCTTTACAGAGTTAGAACAGTGCTCAGTGAACATTCTTGTGATGTATTTATGTAGAACATGTTTCTAATAGTAGAAATGCTGTATCAAAGAATATGAAAATTTTAAATTTGATATGTGCTGACATGGTGCCCTCCAAAAAGACACATCACATGTGTCTTTACATTACTGGTATTTTTTGTCTGTGGACATACTATATCTCTTTTCATTTATTTGGATTTCCATATAGTTTAACATGAATTTTATTTGTATATGTGCATAGACTTGATATTTATTCATGCTATAGCTTTTCAGTATCCATGCAAGGGATATTTATGGTTTTCATTAATGGATATCTTCTAAGGAAGCAGAGGGAAACAGTTTTTGGTGTGTGAAGAATTTCCACTAAAGTTACAGAAATTAGGTTTGTTTCTGTTTAATATTTGTACTCCTAGTGTTTTCTTAATTCATTTTTGGTGAATTTCAAGACTAATGGCAAAAAATACGAAATTAAAAAAGATACTGTGCTGATGCATTTGCAAAAGCAGACAGAAATTTAAACATAAAGGTTGAGGTTGGTACTGTTTATTGAATAATCTTTATTTTAACCTTCATGGATGGAATTCAATGATTTAAAAGTATATATAATGAACAAAAACTCATTATCCATGTCAGTAAGCCTAATATTTCCTACCTTCTAACACATTATGCTAATAACTTTTCAGATGAATGCATTTTAATTAAAAACAGTTGTCAGTTGAAAAGCATTACTCACAAGTAGGAACAAATACAAACTGTGTTTTTTGTGATATGAAAAATGCTTTGAAGAAATCAACTGAGAAATCATTTGTTGGTAGCTCTGAGGGATAAAAAATGTTCAGAACACATCCTTTTTTATAGTTATGTGAATTTATATTCAGTACAAAATGGAATAAACATGCTCTCTGAATTCCTGAGTAAATATTTCAGCAGATCAGTGTCAAAAGGTTGCTTAATTGAAAAATGTTCCATAGTGTAAAAAGAACATGAGACAAAATTTTAGAGCATCATTTAGTAAGTATGAATCTCTTCATAAGTATATTCCTAAGCTTTCTGAAAAAGTAACAATCCATACACATAGAGATTGGTAATTAAAAGAAAATTCTCGCTTCAGATTCTCCCCTCTTCCAGTAAGTTGTAGAGAAAGCACTCATAAGGGACACATAGGTCATATTAACTAATCCTGATGGATGAATTAGAAACTTTTAAGTGTGCCCAGATAGCTATGATCCATTGAATTGACTAAGATACTGTTAGTCCAGCAGAATTCAAATGGAAACTATAACACACTTACCCCAAAGCTGGAATACAACTGTCAGGTTTTTGAGCTTTTGAGTGGAGAACTGATGGACTCAGCTGATATTTTCATTCCATCTAATTAAAGATTATGACTTTGGAATAAAAAGATGATATGTGAAGTGAACAGCATGCTACAGAGCTTCAAATTCCTTAAAGAGAGGCTCCTGTCAAGCTAGGAGAGACATTTTACAAAGATCAGGAAGCATTTATTTGGCAAGAGAAGTTGATCAGAAAGGCATTAAAATAAAATTTAATAAAAAGAGAAAAAGTTGTCCCAATACACAAACCCTGAGACAGAAGAGAAAAAATATATAAAAAATCTAGGCTGGGTGTGGTGGCTCACGCCTGTAATCCCAGGACTTTGTGGGGCCGAGGCAGGTGGATCACGAGGTCCGGAGTTTGAGACCAGCCTGGCCAAGATGATGAAACCCCATCTGTACTTAAAATACAAAAATTAGTTGGGCGTGGTGATACATGCCTGTAGTTCCAGCTACTCGGGAGGCTGAGGCAGGAGAATTGCTTGAACCCAGGAGGCAGAGGTTGCAGTGAGCCAAGATTTCCACCACTTCACTCCAGCCTGGGTGTTAAGAGTGAAACTTGTCTAAAAAAAAAAAAAAAAAAAAAAAAGAAAATCTGAACCACAGTTATAAGAAAAATTAAAATTGGATGAGCTAAAATATTTACAGACTTAACTGAAAGTGTATTAAACAAAGCAGGAATGTGCTGAGTGATTCAGAGACTTTTAAAATAAGTGTTTATAAGGAATCATTGAAGAAAATTTGGATAAGAGTAATGGCATTAGTGAATCAAAATGTGAGATCCAAAGAAGAGGGATATCTACAAAGTTGCTGAGAATTTGAAGATCAAAAGGAGAAAAATAAGTGTTCACAATGTTGCATGGCTAAAGATATAACTATGGTAGACAGAGGTTCTCAATTTAATTTTTAAAATTTAGACAAAATAAAGATACAAAATGGGACTTTTCATATCTGGAAACCTTTTTATATATGCAGAAGCAAGCTTTACTTAGTTTTAATTAAAACTTTTCAATTTCACAATGTAGATAATTTGTAACTGGGAATATATCAGAGACTCAGAGAATCTTGTAATGACAAGTATACTAGAAGTTATTAAGTTCAATCAGCTGTTAATTTATGTCAACTTAGCCCTGATTCGTGTTGTGAAAATAATGGAATCCTTGAGAGTAAATAATCAACTCACATTGGAGTTCTCAGAAGTTAAGAAAACAAGTGGGCTAGGAAAAGTAATAATTTAATTCTGTTGATTTTTAGTTAGCTTGAATAAAGAGAGAGATTCTAATGACCCATGACCCACATGTACTGAAAACATGTTGTTATATATTTGTTTTTACTTATTTGGCATTCCTTTTTTATTGCCAAATACTATTCAATTATATGACTGTATTACATTTTATTTATGCATTCATCAGGTACTGGGTTGTTTTCACTACATGTGGAAACTGAAATATTTGACCAAAAGACATGGAGAAAATGTGGTAAAGTTGAGCCTCATAGCAACTAGCTTAAAAGAGTTCCTGAAATCTCAGCAATGGGAGTTTGTTGGGCTGTACTTTGTATTTTCCAAAAACGTGACTCAACTACTCATTGAATATTAGATTCTTTCTCCATGCTCTACTGTTGTGTCTTGACCAGCCTGGTCGACATGGTGAAACCCCATCTTTACTAAAAATACAAAATTAGCCAGGTGTGATGGCGCATGCCTGTATTCCCAGCTACTTGGGTGGCTGAGGTAGTAGAATCACTTGAACCCGGGAGGTGGAGGTTGCAGTGAGCCGATATCCTGCCATTGCACTCCAGCCTGGATGACAAAAGCGAAACTCTGTCCTAAAGAAAAAAAAAAAAAGAACTTGATTTTCAGTTCTGCCATTTGCTAGTTCTCTGACTTTGGGATGTTAGCTCAACTTTCGTAAAACTCAGTCTCCTTATATGTAAAATGTGAATAATAATATTACCTACCTTATAGGATTTTTGTGAGAGCTAAAGGTTATATTGCGTGTAAATCTCTAGTACAGTGGTTTTATTCATTCAATAAATACTATTAATAATATTGATTACAATAACATTCAATGATTTTCATTTACTTGCACTGGTTATTTGCATGGTATTCTTATTGTTAGAGCTTTATATCACCCCACAGAACCTCCGTACCCATTAACAGTCCTTCATTCCTCCCATCTCAAGAACTAGACAAACGGTAATCTACTTTCTGTTTTTATAGATTTACCTATTCTTGGCATTTTGTATAAATGGAATCATGCAATATATGTCGTCTTTTGAGTCTGGCTCTTCCACTTAGCGTGGAACTCACCCATGTTGATGAGTGATTCTTTTTACTTAGGACTCACTCATGTTATTGAGTGGTTCTTTTTATTGTTTAGTATTCCTTTTTATTCCCAAATACTGTTCAATTGTATGAATATACCACATTTTATTTATGCATTCATCAGTTGATGACATTGAGTTGTTTTCACTTTTTTCTAGTATGAGTAATGCCGCTGTGAACATTCATGTACAAGTTTTTGTAAAGCGTATGTTTTAAATTCTCTTGAGTATATACCTAAGAATGGAATGCTGGGTCATTTGGTAACTCTATGTTAAACATTTGAAAAAATTTCCACTGTTTTCTAAAGTGATTGTGCCAGTTTACATTCCCACCAGAAATGCTTGAGTGTTCCAATTGCTCCTCATTTTCACCAATACTTGTTATTGTCTGGTGTTTGTTTGTAGGCATCCTAGTAAGTGTGGAGTGGTTTTATATTTTGGTTTTGATTTGTGTTTCCCTAATGGCTAATGGTGTTGATAGCTTTTCATATGCTTATTAGCCATTTGTCTATTTTCTTTAGAGAAATAGCTATTCAAATTATTTGCCCATTTTAAAATTGGGTTATTTTTATTTTTGTTGTCTAGTTGGCAGAATACTTATGTATTCTGGATACAAGTCCTTTATCAAATATATGAATAACAATTTTTTTTTCTATTCTGTAGGTTGTTACTTTCTTCATGGTATAATTTGAAGCACAGATATTTTTACTTTTAAAGTGTAATTAATCTCTTTTTATTATAGTGTTTTCCTTTTGATGTCATATCTAAGAAATCATTGACTAATCCCAAGTGACACATTTACTCCCATAAATTCTTTTAAGATTTTTATAGTTTAGCTTTTATATTTAAGTCTATGAACCATTTTTCATTAATTTTTGTGTATTATGTAAGGAAGGGGTCTGACTCATTTTTCTGCATTTGGATATCCAGCTGTCCTGTTTTGTTTTTCAGTAATAAATACATTGCTCATAAAACAGAAAAACAAAAAAAAATCAAAACGAAACATAGAAAAAGACAAAAAGGAGAACTACTTATTCTTGGAGAGAATAGAGAAAATTTACTTAATATGTAGTATTTGAAGTATTTGAAAGTTTCCTAAAATGTGAATAGAATTGGGATGAATAGAGAAAAATATGAGGGCAAGAAAATTATAGGCATAGCTGGAAAAGAGAAAGTGCCAAAAAGTTAAAATAACTATTTCATTTTGGCAATAATATACTTTACAGAGAACCTGGAACCTAACCATAAACACACCCTGAGAAAGTGATACAAGTACGAGTAATGTCTTTGAGGAGTGCCTCAGAGTTATTTTACCCTGGAGGCAAATGAGCTGGTGTATTTGTGAACCAGTTCTTTAGAGTACTTTGGTAAGGACTATTTTGAGGTATGTGGCCTACATTTAGTTGATGTGCTCAGGGTCTGAGATCTGATGCAGAGTGGAAAGTGGTCTTGGAGAATGATTTTTTCTTTATTGGAAGTGAGAGCCATTAATGGGTTTGTAGTCACTATCCTTTTCTTCCTATCTTATTTCTGGGCACATCATGATCTGTTAGCCAGTTCCAGAGATCTCTGTGCCTTAGTACTCCCTGGTTGCCACCCAAACTTGGCTTCCCATTTTGCCACTTTTGGCAATTGCATCAACCTTCCCTCTTATAGTTAAGTGTTGCCATCTGGCCTCTGCTATTCTTAAACCTCATCATTTCTACTGAAACTAGGGAACAATTTCATAAGCAGATCCTACCCCAATCTTCAAATATAGTCTACAAAGTACAAAAAAGACTGAGTTTTCATGATGGAGTGTTCTCATTAGCACATTTATCTTTTGCTCTGAGGAAGAGTTTGTCTTTAGGACCATCACAGTAACATAGCCAGCTGGTGGAGTCTCTAGTGTTGTTTAATAAATCCGTGTCACTATGTCTTTGAATCTTTTGACACCTTCATCAAAACTTTATACAGGTATTTTTTAACTCTTTTATTCTAGGTCATTATTTTATCTACATACTTCCAGGAAGCATGCTAATAGCATATCATAGCTGATTTCAGCTGCTGTTAAATTCTGAGTCATAGGTGAATAATCTCATATCAATTGACTCTGTCTTACCTGCCTTCTATCCTTCTCTCCCTTTCCACTAGTCTTGAGGTGCATTCCCAAGCATAGTTTCACAGTTCTTGCCAGTTCATATTAGCCAGGCCTTGCAGGTCTTTTGATGAATAATCCCTTCCCTTACAATGAAGGGAGAAAACTTTTATAGCCGGATTAAACTGAGAATCGACTCTAATGGTTGGCCTAGAAGTCTTAAGAAGAGAGGGAAGGAAGAGCTTGAAGAGGGCAGGTTTCATTTTGCCAGACATCTGAGGTAAGGCCTCTGAATGCCCCTCAGGCAAAGCGAGACTAAATGCCTTTAGCAAGAGTGATTGAGCCACTTTTGTAGGCCCACAGACAGGTTTTAGGGAAATCTGGGGCTCAAGTTCTCAAATATATCTATTCATCTCTATTCTATAACTTAGAACCTTATCCATCTGTCACTTACTTAAGAGATACAATGATACTGCAAATTCATTCTTCTTTGCAGTTTGTTTCATTGCACAGTCAGATCCTGGTCTTGGTTTGCATTCCTATTTGTCTTTTGGGTGCAGGAGAAAAGTGTCTTTATAGATGCTATTATGAAAGCTTTGTATTTCACACCATACTTTGAGTTGGAGGTTGGCTAAATTGAGTGTGTCATTTTTTACTTCACTTAATAAATTGATGGCACTTAACAATAACCACTGTCTTTATAATTTCCTTTACTATAGAAGAATAACTTTCTCCAATCCTAGATATTTTGCATAAACTAGCACAGCCCTTCTACCCATGTGATATTTCAGTTTACCACAGGTAAGAATGTTGGCAGTTGAGATACTTCAGGATGTTAGCCATTATCCACCATCCTACTTACCACCAGCAGTGGAGTCCTTGTTATCATTTGGCCAGTGAGTAATACAAGCACTAGGATATCTGCTTCCTAGAATAATTTTCATACCAATTGTTTTAGTTGCAGTTTCCCCATAGCTGATGCTGAGATAGGAATTTTAAGTGCAGGTAGTTTATTTGGGAGATTCAGGGAGCATGGGTTGGGGAGGGGAAGTGATACAGAAAAAGGATGACTGCAATAAAGGGTGCTTTATTAAGCCACTTAACACCATTGATAAGTGGAGCCTAATCCTACCAGGACATTTGAGGAAATCACATAAAACACATCTCATGTACTAAATTCCATGAATTATTTGCTGAAGGCTTTTCCTCTAGGGATGTTGATTCCTCAAGCACTTTCTGACCTGATGCGTACACAGACAGAGAAGCCTTCTGCAGTTTTGTTGGAGAAAAACACTCAGCCTTCACACACAGAGCTGATGTTAGAGCATCCTGAAAGGTCTAAGGAAATGGGCGGAGCTTTGATGGCGTCTCCCACAGAACAGTGAAATGAAAGTTAATTGGTGTCAGACCATGGAGAGCATTGAATGCCATTCAAGGAAGTATTTAGACCTGATATTCTCTAAAGCAGAAATGTAACATGATAAGAATTGTGCTTTGGGATAGTTACCCCGAAGTAGTGTGTAGAATGGATTAGAGAACAGAAGCTGGAGTTGAGAGTGTCATAGAGGAGGAATAACAATGATGATCTTCATCCTGTTTCCAGTTCTCACTGGGAATTGCTCCCAGTTCTAATACTAAATCCACTTTTAGATGGCTTAACCAGATAACATTCTGAGCCCACTCCATCAAAAGAATTTCAGATAAAGAGATTCCATTTTCAAAAGAATTGAGAATTTAGTCAGAGTCAGAAAATTTGCACTGTCCCTTTTAAGCTTAAATATGTTTTTTTTCAGTTAAAACAAATTAGCCTTATTTGCTCAGAAACAGCCTTATATAAAGAGAACCAACATTGACCTTGCCTGTGCTTGCTAATTTACCATACTTGTTTATTCACCTCTAAGTGCCCTTTGAATCCCATTTAGTAATTCATCATTCTCGGTAGTAGTTTACCAAAGACAAAGGAATAGAAATTAGCTGAGTAAGAGAAAAACAAACGAAACGGAGGGAGCATGCCAGGCACGGTGGCTCAACACCTGTAATTTCAGCACCTTGGGAGTCTGAGGCCTGCGGATCGCTTGAGCCCAGGAGTTTGAGACCAGCATGGGAAACATGGTGAAACCCTGTCTCTACAAAAAATACAAAAATTAGCTGGGCATAGTGTCATGTGCCTGTAGTCCCAGCTACTTGGGAGGCTGAGACAGGAGGATTGGAGAATCGCTTGAGCTCAGGATGCAGAGGTTGCAGTGAGCTGTTATAGTGCCATTGCACTCCAGCCTGGATGACAGAGTGAAACTGCGTCCAAAAAAAAAAAAAAAAGGCACTAAAGAGAGCACTTTTCTGAATAATCCCAAACCAACATAAAGGGGTAAAAACTAGGCAAAGAAAACGTTTTCATTTGCTCAGCATTAATCTAGTAATAGCACATTAATTTGTCATTTTCACATTGAACACCAGTAAACCAAAACAAATTAGGCTAACCTGGATTTCCATCCCCTCGTGTACAAACTTAATCCCCTACAGATCTTTAGCCATATTTCTGGGACTTATAATCAAAATCCCTCTTCTTTTCACCTTTCCAATGTTGAGAACTTTGTTACTGGGTCAACTGTCAATAGCCTTTCTTCTTTATTTTGGAGAAATTCTCTATAAATGTATGCTTTTTATTGTTACATAATTCAATGAAAAGACTTCTGTAGGGTTTAGCAGTTTACAATATATGGCTGGATATTTCCATATCTACAGTGGAGGCAACTTGAGTCCATTTCCAGAAAACTCATCATGTGTTATGCAGTGGAGCTCTGTTGTCTCCTGCTCCTAAACAAAAGTGAACAGATATGCCAGAATACAAAGTGGTGGGAATAAATACTGTGGTTTCAGTTGTGATCTCTGCTACACATGTTTATATAAAGTAAATAACATCTGTGGTAATCAGTTTTTATAAAACTCTGGCTTTGAGTAAAATAATCATATTTCAAAGATATTATAAACCTATTCTTCAAGTTGCCACAATGAGAAGGAAGTTTAGTCTTTTCATGTGCCTTTATCCCAGACATCCAAATCTCTAGAATGGTTTATTTATGTATAAGAAGTAAGATCCAGTGTCTTTTTAAAATTAAAAATACATATTTTAAAATTAAAAATAATATATTTTTAATATTTGTGGGTCCTACAAGGTTTACATATTATGGGTACATGAGATACTTTGACACGGGTATGTAATGCATAGTAATCACATCACGGTAGATGGGGTATCCATCCACCCCCTCAGGCATTTGTCTTTTGTGTTTCAGGCAATCCAAGTATGCTCATTCATTATTTTAAGATGTACAATTATTATTGAAGATCCAGTAGTCTTGCCATTCTGCGGAAAAGAGGTGGCCCCTGAGGCTGGAAGGCCCAATCACAGCAGCCTGTTAAAACTGGTTGATTATTTCAGTGCCATACTATCATCATCGGTCTATGCAAGTCCTCTCTTGCCTTTATTTACTATTTAATACTGTTTCCTACTCACATTCCTCTTTGTTCATCTTAGACAACTGTTCTATTTCGTTTGAGGGGGAAACTTTAATTTGTATGTATTATTAAACAATGTGAATTGTTTTGTGACTGTGTTATTTTGGTTTTTATAAATAACTTTGTACCATAGATCTGATTTTGATCCTTACTATTTTTTTTCATCATCTCTTTGTTATACGATCTGTGTTTGTTGCTAGGAGTACCTTGACTGTTTCAGCACTGATTGATGCATATATTTCACTGTTTAGATCCACTATATTTTATTTATCCCTAATGATTATCTCCAATTTCCAGTTAATACAAAACATGCTCTGATGAATGTACTTATCCGTTTCCAGTTATAGACTTGCTAATTATTTCCCTGGGATATATGTATTTGTGAGTGTGTGTATGCATGTGCACATTGTAGAGTATATGCATACTGAGGTGCTAGCAAATTTCTCTCTGTAATGGCTGCAAAAGTCTACTGTCTTCATCAATAGTATTGTCAAAAGAAAAACTTCAGCTGAATTAAATTTAAAGGAGTTTAATTGAGCAATGAACAATTCACAAATCTGGCAGCCCCCAGAATCACAGAAAATTCAGAGAGACTCCAGGGATGCCTTGTGGTCAGAAAAAAAAAATATAGACAAATAAGAGAAATGATGTACAGAAATCGGAAGTGAGGTTCAGAAACAGCTAGATTGGTTGCAGGTTGGCATTTGCCTTACTTGAACACAGTTTGAACACTTAGCAGCCTCTGAGTGGTTGAAGTATGGCCTCCGGGATTGGCCTAGACTCAGTTACTGTTACAGCACATATTCTTAAGTTAGTTTTCAATCTTGTCTGCCTATTAAGCTAGGTTACAGTTCATCTACAAGGACTCAAATATAGAAGTAAGGTGTTTTTCTCAGGCCATATTTAGTCTGCTTTAACACCGTATAAGGCTTCTTACTTACCTACCTCCATAACAATACTTGAAAAAATTGCTTTTTCACTTTTACCTGTCTAATGAGCCTAAAATGTTATTCTAGTGCTGTTTTGGTATCTTTATATTTTAATGAGTTTGTGAATCTTCTCATATACTTGTTATTTCGACTTACTTCTGGAAAATATCCTTGTAACATCTGAGTATTTTAAAAAATTAGAGAAGCTATCTTGTTATTATCCATTTGCAAGAATTCTTTATGTAGTTTATATTTTTTCTTACAGATATTAATGCTGCAAATAACATATATAAACCTGTCATCTACCAATTTTATGTATGGTGTTGAGTAGAAATCCTTACTTTTTACATAATCAAATTTACCAATTTCTCTCTTTATATTTTGTACTTCAGATTTTTATTTAAGGAGTTTTATCCAGCCCTCGTTCAGTGACATTTGTTTATACTATGTATTAATGTATAATTTTACCTTTCATATTTAAATCAATATTCTTTGAGGATCAATCTTCTTATAATGGGTTTAGGTAGAGAGGCAGTTTAATTTTTCTTCATATAATAAGCCAGTTTGCTACTGAACAGCCAGAATAGTTGCACTGTGATTTTGTATGTACAATTTATTTGATACTTCTCATGTAAACATGGTCTTGTTTGAGCTCTGTATTCTGTTTCATGATCTATTTCTCTATTATTGCGTTAGTGCACAAAATTTTATTACTATGGAATTATAGTATATTATATATCAGTAAGACAGTTATTAATTTAGGATCTTTTTATTGAATGAATTAGGTATTCTTGAAATGTTATTCTTTCTGTGAGTTTTAGAATAAGTTTACTGAGTTTTTAAAAAATGTTAAACTGATATTTTGATTAGAATTGAATTGAATTTATAGATAAAACTGAAGGAAATTGTTATTTACAGCATTAAAGTATCCCATCATTAATACGGATTATAGTAACCCATCCAAGGGCATCAAATGTGCTTTCATTTATTTAGAAAGTCTTGTGAGACCCTTATAGGGAGCCAGCTGGCAAAGCAGAAATGTGGGTTGACAGGGTTCATTCCTAGTGCCATAGAGCAGAGTACAGAGAAATGCCTCTGAAGCCGAGAGACGATGACTTGATGATTACTCAGATAGGAATTTACTGTTTCTTAAAAATTTGGTTGAATTTATTTAAGTTAACTTGTCTAGAGATTTGGCGTAATTATGTATCTGCTCCCAAATTAGTTTAAGCAATGTTTTTGTTGTTATTGTTATTACTTTTTGTAGGGGAGAGATTTGTGGATTTTTTGTAGTAAATAAGGTTGTTATGTATTTATTATCACAATTATATGAATTTTCCAGAATTGATTAAGGATATTTCAGTTTTCTATGCTTGGAAACTGTTTTTCGGATGAGATTTTTGCTGACGCAAGGAAAATGACATTTTTATGCTCACACAAGGAAAATAACATTCTCTTTTACAATGCGATTTTCTACTTTCTCAGGTATATATAATTATTTATTTTTCTCTTAACTTATAAACTATTGCATTTACTTTAAATTTTGTCCTA
Organism: Hylobates moloch; assembly: GCF_009828535.3. NCBI lineage: Eukaryota > Metazoa > Chordata > Mammalia > Primates > Hylobatidae > Hylobates > Hylobates moloch. Next base: position 64,565,948 of record NW_026652279.1, on the reverse strand, counting down.
ATATTTACTGTGTTAAGTATATGTTAGATCCTTTAAGTATACTGACTTCTAACATAAGCTTCTTGCCTGTGGGAACCATATTTAATTATGTGTAGCATTTAGCTTAATTCTGTGTCATTTTAATTTTTGACCACTTAGGAAAATAACATTTTCCTTGTGTAAGCATAAAATTTATGAAAAATCTAAACATTCATAAGTCATGAAGAAGAAAGAAAATTCATTGATAATCCCCTCTTTGAAAAATAATCACTCTTGTTTCAGGTTTTGAAGAGAACTTTCCTTTTGTGAGTGTGCTTCTATGCTATGAATACACACACACACACACACACACATACTTTATGTAACATAGGTTATATAATAAATTATATGGTGCATAATTTTAGATGATATATATTATATACAACTTAATGTATTACATTATATAATATATGATATATTACTGTATGTTTTAAAAATTATTATAGTTTACTTGTTTTATAATTAAATTTTTCATTTACTAGTATATTATGAATACTTTTCCAAGTCATTGAATGTCTTTTTCACACTGAATTTTATGATGTATGATATTCTATCATTTCACTTTTCCACAGTTATTTTTCTAACGTTATTATGATTAAATTCTAGAAGCAGAATTACTAGATCAGTGTCTTAAATAACTTCTTAGAATGTTTACATGTGTTGCCAAGTTATTCATGATTGATTATCATGTACCAATATCTTTTTCTAGAAATCCATTTTAACTGTTTTGGATTATTTTGTTTTAGTTATCTTTTTAACAACATAGAATTGAGTAACAGTTGTGTGTGTGTGTTTTAATTATTGGAAGTTCTTTTGTTAAGCACTTTGATTTTTGTGATCAAGTTTGGACACAGGAGACTGAGTGCTACTGAGTTTTCTGATTAGTAAAGATGAACTTGATGTTCTTGAAGGAACTTTGGAAGGAGAATGGATCTGCAGCTAACGTGTAGACTGCAGTTGGATTTTGTTTATTATAAGATCCGGGAGTCTTTATCTTTTAAAAGTGGATATTTAGCAATTATTGTTTGATAATTGACATGTATCCTTTGTCTTCTGTTATGAGCTATTGTATATCTTCTATTTATATGCTTACTATTTTTTTCTCTTCTCTTTATGACTCATTCTGTAATATTTTCTGTAGTTTACAATATAATTTTTCTATTTTATTGGGTATATATAATTATTTATATTCTATTAACTTATAAACTATTACATTTAATTTTTGTTCTAATATTGACTGTGTTAGGTATATGTTAGATCATTTAAGTGTACTGACTTTGGATGTAAACTTCTTGCCTGTGGTAACCATATCTAATTATGTGTAGCTTTTCGCTTAATTCTGTGTCCTTTTAATGTTTGACCACTTGGGAAATGTGTATTGCTTTGCTTATTGGATTTAACTGTAAACTTTAAATTGGATTTAAATTGTAAACTTCCATAGAGAAAATGGTAAAAGCACACACACACACACACACACACACACACACACACACACTTCTATGTATTTTGAGAGTAGCTTCAAAAAATATTTCATAAATATTTTTTGATAAAATTCTCATTTCTGTCTCTTAAGAATATTGGATTAATCAGAAGTATATATGAGAATTAACATTTAATCATTTTTGTCTAGTACTTAGGTACTTACAATGAACCTAAGTACAAAAGTACCTAAGTACGTTGGATCCATATAATGTATTTCAGAGCTGAAAGATTTATATTCCCAATGTGACCTTAAAACTCTGTGTAATGCAGCATAAGGTTCTTTACTGCTATGCTAACAGCAATTTTAGTTTACTGTTCTGTGGAATATAATGTGCAATATTCAGGGATAGATTTTTTCCTTGAAGTTTGCTAAGCGAATGACTATTAAGCATTGTTATTTAGTTAGCCTCAAATATTGTTTTCTTTCTTTTCCTTAAGAAAAGATTAATGAAACTTTTTCTAAAGGTTGTTTGAAATAATAGGGTAAGTTTATTATGCTGTCTTTGGCATATTACACAGTAGTGATTGCACCAAATCTACATAAATGCATATGGTTCCTTATAAGCAGTTTTACAGAAAGAATATAGTAAATCTAAATTACACTCTGGGTAATTAATAATTTGTGAAATTAAAAAATAGAATGTAGAAGAAATTCCCAACCTGGGTCAGCAGTTTAAAACAACTCTTCTAACTTCTACTAATTTGACATTCTAAGATAATTTTTAACAATTGGAAATCAGCACCATGGAATTATTATAAAAGAATAATGCCTCCACTTTGAGAATTTTCCCATTATATATGTACTTACATGTTGTGTTTAAGAATCACTAAATAGAAATATGCTATACAAAATTAAATAATATAACCAATTGTAATTTTATTCAAGTCAGATTTTCATATCTGGCACCCTATAATTTCTATTGTTAAGTCAATTAATGCAGATAAACCTCATTTGAAGCCATTGGAATGGCCGATGATCATGGATATAATTTCACATGTAGGAGTCTGATGTCAAGCAAGCTTTGACCTTCCAAGCACCATTCCTATACAGCTGAAATCCTAAATAGAGCTGTAATTTTAATTGAAATATGAAGGTCTAATATATTTTGAAAAACCAGGTCAAAACATAGATCATTGTGAAGTGTTAAAACAACATTAATGGTCCAAAATATAACCTAATAACGTATGTACAGAATCATAATCTTAACTTAAATGGTTCTCTGCAAATTTTATTTCCATGTTACATATTTTCAATAAGAAATAACTCTTCTCAAGATTTCTGTGTGAAGATTGTGCTTCTGTACAAACCAACACTCCACCAAATATTTTCTTATCATGGTCACTGATAAATTTTCTATTAAAAATCTAGTATACACTGAGTGGTCTTTATCTTAGTGGATCTTTCAACATCATTTAATATGCTAAATACTTTCTCCGTAAATAATTTCCTTCTGTAATGTGTACAGGACATCGCGCTCTCAGGAGATTTGTCTATCAATGTACATTAACATGTCCAGTTTGAATATTCATTTCGTTTATTTCATACGTGATGTTTATAAGAATTATCAATTCATAAGTTAATACACTTAAATATTATACCTTTTAGTTAAGTAGAATGTTACTCAGAGGCAGGGCTATAGACTTTATTAATAATTACAGCAAAGATAAGTGATTTTATTGGATCTGTAAATAGTCTCTTTTTATTAAAGTGCTTCTCCATTAAAGGATACTTCCTAAGCAGCCTGAATATTACTTCACCTGTTCAGTTCACTCTCTCTCCTGACACAGACACATATTCTAAATACCGTTTTCCTCTTCTCTGCCTCTTCATACACACACACACACACACACACACACAGAGCGAGAGAAAGTACCTCTTAGTTATATAACTTTCATCCTAACTTATAATTGTGTGCACTAGCATAATGTCCAGTGAGTCATGTGATATTTGCAAGCTTCAGCTAAGTCATGCGGTATGTCTCTGTTCACCTGAGTCATCCTGGTGTCTTTAAAATGCTATGGCTAGGTTAGGAGATTGCTAAAAGTTTACATATTTTCCATCTCATGAGATACATAGAATCATGACTTGAGCAGGAGTAGCTCTCCCATTAGTGGAAGCATTCACGGTTGTTTTAGTTATAATGTAAGCTTTCTCATTATTAATTTGTATATTTAACAAATATTAAGAACCAACTGCAATCCCTGGTGTGGGAACATCCTATGGGAGGCTTGTGTGGGAAGCTCAATGATGAAAAGACAACGTCCTTGTCCTAACAGAGCTTACATTCTACGTAAATTTATCTTGATTCAAAGCCTTCATGTGCTCCAACATAACTTTTCACATACTTTTGGTGTTGATTCTTCTGTTTTCTTTGTAAACTCAGATAGCCAATTCCCTCCTTTAAATCAGCTTCCTCATCCATAAATCAAGATAATTTGCTTCATTCTCTATAACTTACAAGAATCAAATTAAATGTGATTTGTGACATTATTTTTCTGTGCTTGCTATATTTGGAGGTCCTATGTAACTAGCATAGTATTCATATATTGTTGAACATAAGACAGGGTAATTAAGATAAATATTTGCCATCCTTTTATTTAGAAATCCTATAAATCTTCAAAGAGAATATTTGCAATATTTTATTTATCATTTAAGTAAGAATCTCAACTTTGTAAGCCATTTAAGGCCTTTTGGACATACAGAAGATGAACTCTTTAATAAGTTTAATCTTCAGAATATGTGACAGTTTTATGGGCTAATCTATTCCTCTTAGTAGAAATTATCTTTATTGCTATAATATTTTAATCCTGTTAATAGGACAAATCCACCAAAAGTAAAAAATTTAATTGTAAAACTTACTTAGACTCAGCAGTTGTCTTCCAGATACACCACTGAATTCTTACCTTTGTTATTAAATATCTTTGTAGTGTTAATAAAAAAGTTTTAAGTTTGCCCAAAGTTAAATAGAAATGTATCTGCACATGATGCATTTTGCTTCTTGTTTTATTCTCCAAAGCTGGTTATCATTTAAATGCAGAGCCTTCACTTTTCTGCTGCAAAAACAGATTTATGTTATTAACTACATGCCTAGCAGCAGAATTCAGGGCACTAATTTTCTAAGTTTATGTCAGTATATTGATACAAAGTGAATATTTAAGTAGTTCTGAGGAAAACGTAATATTAGAATAAGAAGACTTATTTAACAAGCTTTGCTTTGATACAGAATATTAGATATATGTGTTTAAAAATTAAGCCACTGCAGAATTACACAATGAGATACCCATGTACATTCAACAACCTTAGTTTATTTGGCTTATACAACGTAAGATGAAGAATGTTTGGAACAAATCACATATGGGCCATTTTGCAACTTTTCATTCTCAGCCATTCTGCATTCTTAATCTTAGAATGAAGTTGAAGATTTTATTTCCCTCTTTGGCTCTCTTTCCCATTTAAATTTAGTTGATTTGGAGGAATAATTAGTTATTGGCATATACTACAAAACATTGAGAACATATTATATAAAAAACCTGGCTAGAAATTATAGATTTATTATGATTTTGTTATTGTGTATTGTTTTAATCCATCTTTAAATTGTCTTTTACTTTTGGGAAAAAAAATCTGAATAATAATATGCTGTATCATTTCCATATTAATCATCTACCAATGTAATGCTAGCTAATTTAAAAATGCATTTGGTCTTTTAGATTCTATATCTTTCAAATGGTCACTTGTTATATTCTATTTTCCATGACTATTCCCCCTTTATATATTTATTATAAATACATTTTGAAGAAAAATAATCAAGAAAAATATCTCCAAGTATTTATGTCCTTTTTAGTCTATAACTAGGATCTGTTAGAAATTGAGGAGGAAATAAATTTACGCCTTAATAGTTTTAGTATTAGAGGACCTGGTCTTATGGCATGTAATTAACAAAAATCAATACAGAAAAGGGAAGAGAGGAGATTTCAGAAACACACACACACGCGCGCACACACACACACACACACACACACACACACATTTAGGAAGCACAGGTAAAGACGAAAATACGTTTCTCCAGCAGTCCCAGTCTTCTGTGTTATTAGAATACTTCCTTTTCTGTTACCTACTATTGGTATATTTAAGACTGGTTTTAACTGATACTTCATTTCCTTAAATCAGACCAACCTTGCAGCTGTTTAAGGTCCTAAGGCATCTAGGGTGTGACTTCCCCCTCCCTTTTCTGTCTGGGATACAGAGGTGAGCACATTGGTCTGAAGGTAACTGCTCTTTTCTTTTGCTATGTGTTTTGAGTATTTTGTCAGGACTTATCCTTGCCTTTTGAAAATATAATTAGCTTTCCAATAGTCCATTCTGTGCTAAGAAACAAACTATCTGCTCTTATTTTAAAATTTCAAAATCGATTTTGGAAATAAAAGTTTATATTTCTGTTGAATTCTAAAGATTTTCAGAGGGAAGAAGATATAAATTTGAGAGATTTATGTAAGGACTTTGGATGTATGTGTCCATTTGCCGGCATATTATCTGAATATTCTTTGCCTAGAAAGGCTGTTTGATTGCCTTATTTTGTTCTCCAAGAAAAGAAAGCCATCTGATTCCTCAATGACTGCCAGTTGCTTTAAGAATTAATTTCCTTGTTCTGACTTTCTATACCCAAAAGGAATCCGGTTTTTTGGCCTAGTTCATTTAGCTTGCTATAGAAACAAAAATTCATATGTGAATGGAGAAGGGTTTTTAGAGAATCCTCAGGCATAAATATTAAATAGATTAATTATTGCTCATAGCTATTCACATTTCCTATCACTTCTAACAAATACTCACTTCAGATGATACAGCCCAAAAACCACTAAGCTATATGCACACACTACTGGCAATTTTAGTCCTGCACCATGTATATCCACTAAGTAAAACTTCTTACCCTTTCCAAAACAAATATACATATAACTTATTCTTTAGCTGTGAAATGTTTAGATGTACATAAGTTTGGTAATTGTAGCTATTACAGGTTTAAAATAATTCAATCTGTCATTGTTATAAATATCTATCATTATAAATAAATCTGTCATTAAATCGGTACTATTAAGAATCTCTATATTGCTGGGCACAGTGGCTCATGCCTATAATCCCAACACTTTGGGAGGCTGAGGGGGGCGGATTGCCTGAGGGTTCAGGAGTTTGAGACCAGTCTGGCCAACATGGTGAAACCCTGTGTCTACTAAAAATACAAAAAAATTAGCCAGGCGTGGTGGCATGTACCTGTAATCCCAGCTACTTGGGAGGCTGAGACAGGGAAATTGCCTGAACTCGGGCGTGGGGGCTGCAGTGAGCCAAGATCACGCCACTGCACTCCAGCCTGGGCGACAGAGTAAGACTCCATATCAAAAAAAGAAAAGAAAAAGAACCTGTATATTATATAATATATAATATGATAGATTCTGTATATTATATATGATATAATAGATTCTGTATATTATATAATATATAATATAGTGTATACATAATAAATATACATATTATAACAGAATATTATATATAATATACTGTGTATATTTAATAAAATATATAAAATATATTTATTAATAATACAATAAATATATATAATACAATTATATATTTGTAATATGATTAATATAAATAATATGAAATTGTATTTATAATATAAAGCTTTAGTATACTTATAATTATAAATAATGTATTAAAATTGTATTATACTTATAATAATTACAAATAATATAATCTTAAAAGTATTATCTTATTAATTATTGATATATCATTAAATTATTATTATAAAATTTTAAAACCTGGCTTATTGGCCTAGTTTATTTAGCTTGCTATGGAAATGAAAATTTATATGTTGATGGGGAAGGGTTTTTAGAGAACCCTAATATATAAGAATCTGTAAATTATATATGTCATTATAAATACTTTTGTTATTAAATCTGTACTAAGTTGGTCAGTTTGGTCACGTGCTTGCTTTTACATAATAGGCACTGAACTAAAATATCCCAGTTCCTCTGTCTCTTTTTTTTTAATTTATGTTTTTCATGTAATATTTAAAATATCAATATACAAAATAACTCGCGAATATAGAAAGTAGAAAAGAGCTCAGTAAAGCAAAAAATCGAATTATACATGCTTCTACAGAATAGAATGTCTTGTAAACTACATCTATTCTTATGTCCTGGATAAATAGAACAGAGAGACTCATTTTGTCTTACAGTCATTTTATGAATCCTTTTTTTTTTTTTTGGATCAAGGAATGACTATGAGAGGAAATTTTGCCAGAATCTCTTGTTCAATGAAAGCTTTTGGTTAAGCAAGAATCTGCTGTCCTTTGACAGGATGCCAGGAGGGATGTCTTAAGATCCATATAACAATTCATTCATTCTAAGACGTGCATATTGAATACAGTGTGATAAAGTCAATGTGGTCATAGGAGGAAATGAGAACAAGGCCCGGAAAGAAGTTTATTATACTTGTAAGTCCCAGAGAGGGGGTCAGTGCATGCCATTCAAAGCCACACAGGAAGCACTATGTTTTGGTCAGGTGGTAAAGACAGGAGTGAGGGGCAATCTAGGCTAGAGCCTTTACTAGGGTTTCTGAGAGAAAGACAGGGTGAAGCGAAGCAAACACTTTGGTGTTTGCTTAGTTTGAATAATTCATGTGGAATTTGGGCAATAGGGGTGGTCTATAAGTACCTGATACCTGCCCTGTGATCGATCATCTAGGGCAGGGGAAATATTGGCTTGATGTGTGAGAGTAACACCTCATAAGGAAGAGTTAGGGGCTGTAGACTTGGGAGGGGCGGGCTTGCTTATGAAGCTCCAGGCCCAGCCCTTTGCTATATCTAATAATTGGCTAGCAATGAGAAGTGCAGTTTCTCCACCCATACCATCTCCTCCCAGCAAGCTTTTTAAGAGGTCTTAATGTCATAGAATACATAAAATAAAGTTAGAAGACCTAGTTCTAATTCTAGTCCATGAAACACTGGGTAATTAATTTTATTCTTGGGTATTGGATTCCTTACTGTTATTATGAAAATAAAAATACCTCTCTTACTTTATTGGACCAATGAAGACCAAATGAGTTAACATTTGTGAAAAAGTTTTGATGTATATAAATTCAGTATATAAATAGTGGCCTTAAGGATCATTACATCCAAGGTAACCTTGTAGTACATGAAAGAAAGAATTCCTTGGAGTACAAATGATTCTTGCTTAACCAAAACTTCTTATTGAGCAGGACACTTAGTTACAAAACTTTTCCATCCATCTCTTTGTCATCCATCTGTCCACTCCTTGATCCAAAAAAGAGCTCACAAAATGACCATAGACAGAAGTTCCTTGTTCTACTCATATAGGTCATGAAAACAAATTATTTGCAAGATTTTCTTCCCTGCAGAAACATGTATGATTTAATTTGATTTATTTAACTCTTTTCTACATTATATATTAGTATCTTATTGTAAGTTCTACATAAAATTTTTCTTAAGCATACATGTGATCGAGGAGTTGTAATGTTTTGTATTCATTACCTATTATGTAAAAGCTAGCAACTGAGAGAAGTGCAAAATTAATAGCAAAATTAATGACAGGTTTGATAATATACTTTATCCTGTAATTTATACATTTACCAGGTTTATGCATGTCTAAGTATTTCACAGTTGGATAATAAATTATATGTTTGTTTTAAATAGGGGTAGGAACTTTAAGTGGGACAGAACTAAAGTTGTCTAAAAGTGTATGCATATAGCTTAGTTTTATAAATTAATTTCTATTCACTTTCCTCCCTCTGGCTTATTGAATTTTATAATTCTTTATTGTTCAAGTCCAGTGCATGCTTCTTGTCTGAGCCTTCCAAACAACTCCAGTTCATGAGTGTTGCTGTCCTTTGAACACTTACTATATTTTGCTATATAAACTATTAGATTGTTACACTTAAACCTGCACTAAAATGTTGTTAATTAACAATTAACAACATTAACAATTAACATTTTAATTAATGCTTATTAACACATGATGTGTAGAGTTGACAAAGTACTTTATGAAGTTAAAAAAGGCTTTTAAAGTAAATGTTTACACTAACTACCTAATAATGAAGTAAAACATAGGTTTCTAACTCTCTTTGCTATTAAAGAATAATTCCAGTAATCTTACAGTCCAAATTGGATTTTAAAAAGAATTATGATCATCTTTAGACCCAGGAAGGGAAGCCTCTACTCCATGCTAGAGCTTTAGATGGTCTTGCCTGTTCTCTCCTCTGCCTACATTCCTCTTCATGAAGATATGACCTTGAGGGATAAGAAGATATACCACTTAGATCTTATGGTTTCTTTCTATACCATAGCACAGGTATTCAAGACCCTAGACTTTCTTGCTCAAATGGCCTCAAGTCTACTTTTAGGAGCTTCACAGATTCTTGCTGGGATTCATCCTCCAAAGGATGTACTGTGACACTGGTGTGCTCAGCCTAAGTTGACTGGAGGACTAAAGGTGGCAGCTTTTTGAAACAGGGAAAAGACACAGCTTGTATATGAGATGCTCGTATATGTGCATATGTGAAGTCTCTCAGGGTGTGAGATAGAGCTACAGTCAGGTAAGGGCAAAGAAGTGGGATTAACTGAGGTTAAGAGCTCGCTCTCTATAGGCCACTGCATACTGCCTAGGGTCTTAGGAGTCCAAATATTTTAAATATGAATCTGGATTGTCAGGTTGTTATGAAAGTATCTTTACAAAGTAGACTAACACTGTATATTTAAAGTTTGGTCTAATTTAAAGAATGGAACTGCAGGCTATTATCTTAATTTAAACAACTGAGACACAGAAAGACAAATACTGCATGTTCTCATTTATAAGTGGAAGCTAAATAATGTGTATACATAGATGTACACTGTGGAATGATAGACAATGGAGACTTGGAAAGGTGAAAGGGTAAAAGCGGGGTGGATAATGAGAAATTACTTAATGGTGCAATGTACATTATTCTGGTGATGAGTACACTAAAGCCCTGACTTCACCAATATGCAATATATTAGTGTAACAAAATTATACTTGTATTCTATACAAGTAACAAAATATTTATCATTTAAAAGTATTAAGGCATGTGGTATGTGAGCTGCCATACTCATATTCTTGCCTTGGGACCCCTACTTTTTAGAGACCCTATTTAATTTAATACTTGAAATTATAACTAAAAGGTTAAAATTGACCCCATGAACAGCATGGAGATTGACCTCTGTGTTATTTAAAATCATATATAACATTTGACTCTCCAGAAAAGTTAACTACTAATAGCCTACTGTTGATCAGAAGCCTTGTTGATAACATAAACAGTTGATTAACACATAGTTTCTATATTATATGTTACACATACTGTATTCTTACAATAAATAAGCTAGAGAAAAGAAAATGTTATTAATCATAGCTGTGCATGCTGCCTCATGCCTGTAATCCCAGAAATTTGAGAGGCCAAGGCAGGTGTATCACCTGAGCTCAGGAGTTTGAGACCAGCCTGGGCAACATGGCAAAATCCCATCTCTACCAAAAATACAAAAAATTAGCTGGGCATGGTGGTGCATGCCTGTAGTCCCAGCTACTTTGGAAGCTGAGGTGGAAGGATTTCTTGAGCCTGGGATGTGGAGGTTGCAGTGACCAAAAATTGCGCCACTTTGCTCCAACCTGGGTAACAGAGTGAGACCCTATCTCAGAAAAAAAAAAAAAAAAAAAAAGAAAATCATAAGGAAGAGAAAATATATTGACTATTCATTAAATGGAAGTGGACGATCCTGAAGTGGACTTCATACTTGTTGTCTTTATGTTGAGTAGGCTAAAGAGAAGGGTAAAATGGAAGGGTTGGTCTTGCTGTCTCAGAGGTGGCAGAGGCTGAAGAAAATTCGTTGTAAGTGGACCTGCATAGCTTAAACCTGTGTTCAGGGTTCATCTTTATGTATAAATGCAGTATTTCCAAAAGGAAAAGTATGCCTGAAATGTGATATAATTTCTATATCTACTAATGTTATATTTTATGGCAAATTTCATAGGCTTTTAGATCTATATCAATCTTGAATCTATATTCTTGTTTTAGGGAATCAGATCCAAATTTTTATGTCTAATATATATTACTTTCTATATTCTTCAATAAGATGAAATTTACCAATTATGTCTGTTTAGAGTGTTTTGGTACCTAAGTCTAATTCTAATTTTTTTTATTTTAAGTAAAAGAAGAAACACTATTTTTCATCAAACATCACAAACTCAGTGTAAAAAAAAAATGCATCATTTTGTTATGTATCCTTATGCACTGTATTTGAGAAGAATCACATTTCTGATTATCTGTGTATATTTTGGTACTTCCATATTTCTTGGTTTATATCGATTCTGATTAGAGAATACATATATTTTTTCACTTCAGACCCTTCTCTCATTCTGAACATCTCCACAACCGAATGTATTTGTAAATAAGGAAATGTTATAATTTCATAAATGATATTTTCAAACACTTCTTCATATTTGAGTTAATCTCATATTTTCAGAGAGTTAATTTTTTGTTGAACACGGTTAATGCTTTTTATTAATATGAAATGATGAAAATACTAACTAAAACAGAATTTACAGGGAATATAATTCTTTTTTTTATACTTAAAGTTCTAGGGTACATGTGCACAACGTGCAGGTTTGTTACATATGTATATATGTGCCATGTTGGTGTGCTGCACCCATTATCTCGTCATTTACATTAGGTATATCTCCTAATGCTTTCCCTCTCCCCTCCCCCCACCCCACCAGAGGCCCCAGTGTGTGATGTTCCCCTTCCTGTGTCCAAGTGTTATCACTGTTCGGTTCCCACCTATGAGTGAGAACATGCGGTGTTTGGTTTTTTGTCCTTGCAATAGTTTGCTGAGAATGATGGTTTCCAGCTTCATCCATGTCTCTACAAAGGACATGAACTCATCCTTTTTTATGGCTGCATAGTATTCCATGGTGTATATGTGCCACATTTTCTTAATCCAGTCTATCATTGATGGACATTTGGGTTGGTTCCAAGTCCTTGCTATTGTGAATAGTGCCACAATAAACATAAATGTGCATGTGCCTTTATAGCAGCATGATTTATAATCCTTTGGGTATATACCCAGTAATGAGATGACTGGGTTAAATGGTATTTCTAGTTCTAGATCCCTGAGGGATTGCCACACTGTCTTCCACATGGTTGAACTAGTTTACAGTCCCACCAACAGTGTAAAAGTGTTCCTATTTCTCCACATCCTCTCCAGCACCTGCTGTTTCCTGACATTTTAATGATGGCCATTCTAACTGGTATGAGATGGTATCTCATTGTGGTTTTGATTTGCATTTCTCTGATGGCCAGTGATGATGAGCACTTTTTCATGTGTTTTTTGTCTGCATAAATATCTTCTTTTGAAAAGTGTCTGTTCATATGCTTCACTCACTTTTTGATGGAGTTGTTTGCTTTTTTCTTGTAAATTTGTTTGAGTTCTTTGTAGATTCTGGATATTAGCCCTTTGTCAGATGAGTAGGTTGTGAAAATTTTCTCCCATTTTGTAGGTTGCCTGTTCACTCTGATGGTAGTTTCTTTTGCTGTGCAGAAGCTCTTTAGTTTAATTAGATCCCATGTGTCAAGTTTGGCTTTTGTTGCCATTGCTTTTGGTGTTTTAGACATGAAGTCCTTGTCCATGCCTTTGTCCTGAATGGTATTACTTAGGTTTTCTTCTAGGGTTTTTATGGCTTTAGGTCAAACATTTAAGTCTTTAATCCATCTTGAATTAATTTTTGTATAAGGCATAAGGAAGGAATCCAGTTTCAGCTTTCTACATATGGATAGCCAGTTTTCTCAGCACAAGTTATTAAATAGGGAATCCTTTCTGCATTTCTTTTTTATGTCAGGCTTGTCAAAGATCAGATAGTTGTAGATGTGTGGTATTATTTCTGAGGGCTCTGTTCTGTTCCATTGGTCTGTATCTCTGTTTTGGTAACAGTACCATGCTGTTTTGGTTACTGTAGTATAGTTTGAAGTCAGGTATCATGATGCCTCCAGCTTTGTTCTTTTGGCTTAGGATTGTCTTGGCAATGCGGGCTCTTTTTTGGTTCCATATGAACTTTAAATTAGTTTTTTCCAATTCTGTGAAGAAAGTCATTGGTAGCTTGATGGGGATGGCATTGAATCTGTAAATTACCTTGGGCAGTATGGCCATTTTCACGATATTGATTCTTCCTGCCCATGAACATGGAGTGTTCTTCCATTGGTTTGTATCCTCTTATTTCATTGAGCAGTGGTTTGTAGTTCTCTTTGAAGAGATTCTTCACATGCCTTGTAAGTTGGATTCCTAGGTATTTTATTCTCTTTGAAGCAATTGTGAATGGGAGTTCACTCATGATTTGGCTGTCTGTTTTTCTGTTACTGGTGTATAAGAATGCTTGTGATTTTTGCACATTGATTTTGTATCCTGAGACTTTGCTGAAGTTGCTTAACAGCTTAAGGAGATTTTGGACTGAGACGATGGGGTTTTCTAAATGTACAATCATATCATCTGCAAACAGGGACAATTTGACTTCCTCCTTTCCTAATTGAATACCGTTTATTTCTTTCTCCTACCTGATTGCCCTGGCCAGAACTTCCAACACTATGTTGAATAGGAGTGGTGAGAGAGGGCATCCCTGTCTTGTGCCAGTTTTCAAAGGGATTGCTTCCAGTTTTGCCCATTCAGTATATTGGCTGTGGGTTTGTCATAAATAGCTCTTATTATTTTGAGATACGTCCCATCAATACCGAATTTATTGAGAGTTTTTAGCATGAAGGGTTGTTGAATTTTGTCAAAGGCCTTTTCTGCATCTGTTGAGACAATCATGTGGTTTTTGTCTTTGTTTCTGTTTATGTGCTGGATTTCATTTGTTGATTTGTGTATGCTGAACCAGCCTTGCATCCCAGGGATGAAGCCCACTTGATCATGGTGGATAAGCTTTTTGATGTGCTGCTGGATTTGTTTTGCCAGGATTTTATTGAGGATTTTTGCATCGATGTTCATCAGGGATATTGGTCTAAAATTCTCTTTTTTTGTTGTGTCTCTGCCAGGCTTTGGTATCAAGATGATGCTGGCCTCATAAAATAAGTTAGGAAGGACTCCCTCTTTTTCTATCGATTGGAATAGTTTCAGAAGGAATGGTACCAGCTCCTCCTTGTACCTCTGATAGAATTCTGCTGTGAATCCATCTGTTCCTGGACTTTTTTTGGTTGCTAGGCTATTAATTATTGCCTCAATTTCAGAGCTTGTTATTGGTCTACTCAGAGATTCAACTTCTTCCTGGTTTAGTCTTGGGAGGGTGTATGTGTCCAGGAATTTATCCATTTCTTCTAGATTTTCTAGTTTATTTGCATCGAGGTGTTTATAGTATTCTCTAAGGGTAGTTTGTATTTCTGTGGGATCAGTGGTGATATCCACTTTATCATTTTTTATTGCATCTGTTTGATTCTTCTCTCTTTTCTTCTTTATTAGTCTTGCTAGTGGTCTATCAATTTTGTTGGTCGTTTCAAAAAACCAGCCACTGGACTCACTGATTTTTTGAAGGGTTTTTTGTGTCTCTATCTCCTTCAGTTCTTCTCTAATCTTATTTCTTGCCTTCTGCTAGCTTTTGAATGTGTTTGCTCTTGCTTCTCTAGTTCTTTTAATTGTGATGTTAGGGTGTCAATTTTAGATATTTCCTGCTTTCTCTTGTGGGCATTTAGTGCTATAAATTTCCCTCTACACACTGCTTTGAATGTGTCCCAGAGATTCTGGTATGTTGTGTCTTTGTTCTCGTTGGTTTCAAAGAACATCTTTATTTCTGCCTTCATTTCGTTATGTACCCAGTAGTCATTCAGGAGCAGGTTGTTCAGTTTCCATATAGTTGAGTGGTTTTGAGTGAGTTTCTTAATCCTGAGTTCCAGTTTGATTGCACTGTGGTCTGAGAGACAGTTTGTTATAATTTCTGTTCTTTTACATTTGCTGAGGAGTGCCTTACTTCCAACTATGTGGTCAATTTTGGAATAAGTGCGATGTGGTGCTGAGAAGAATGTATATTCTGTTGATTTGAGGTGGAGAGTTCTGTAGATGTCTGTTAGGTCTGTTTGGTGCAGATCTGAGTTCAATTCCTGGATATCCTTGTTAACTTTCTGTCTCGATCTGTCTAATGTTGACAGTGGGGTGTTTAAGTCTCCCATTATTATTGTGTGGGAGTCTAAGTATCTTTGTAGATCTCTAAGGAATTGCTTTATGAATCTGTGTGCTCCTGTGTTGGGCGCATATATATTTAAGATAGTTAGCTCTTCTTGTTGAATTATCCCTTTACCATTATCTAATGGCCTTCTTTGTCTCTTTTGATCTTATTGGTTTAAAGTCTGTTTTATCAGAGACTAGGATTTCAACCCCTGCCTTTTTTTGTTTTCCATTTGCTTGGTAGATCTTCCTCCATCCCTTTATTTTGAGCCTATGTGTGTCTCTGCACATGTGATGGGTCTCCTGAATACAGCACACTGATGGGTCTTGACTCTTTATCCAGTTTGCCAGTCTGTGTCTTTTAACTGGAGCATTTAGCCCATTTACATTTAAGGTTAATATTGTTATGTGTGAATTTGATCCTGTCATTATGATGTTAACTGGTTATTTTGCTCGTTAGTTGATGCAGTTCCTTCCTAGCCTCAGTGGTCTTTATAATTTGTCATGTTTTTGCAGTGGCTGGTACCGGTTGTTCCTTTCTATGTTTAGTGCTTCCTTCAGGAGCTCTTGTAGGGCAGGCCTGCTGGTGACAAAATCTCTCAACATTTGTTTGTCTGTAAAGGATTTTATTTCTCCTTCACTTATGAAGCTTAGTTTGGCTGGATATGAAATTCTGGGTTGAAAATTCTTTTCTTTAAGAATGTTGAATGTTGGCCCCCACTCTCTTCTGGCTTGTAGAGTTTCTGTCGAGAGATCAGCTGTTAGTCTGATGGGTTTCCCTTTGTGGGTAACCCGACCTTTCTCTCTGGCCACCCTTAACATTTTTTCCTCCATTTCAACTTTGGTGAATCTGACAGTTATGTGTCTTGGAGTTGCTCTTCTCGAGGAGTATCTTTGTGGCATTCTCTGTATTTCCTGAATTTGAATGTTGGCCTGCCTTGCTAGGTTGAGGAAGTTCTCCTGGATAATATCCTGAAGTGTCTTTTCCAACTTGGTTTTATTCTCCCCATCACTTTCAGGTACACCAGTCAGATGTAGATTTGGTTGTTTCACACAGTCCCATATTTCTTGGAGGCTTTGTTTGTTTCTTTTTACTCTTTTTTCTCTAAACTTCTCTTCTCGCTTCTTTTCATTCATTTGCTCTTCAATCACTGATACCTTTTCTTCCAGTTGATCGAATCGGCTGCTGAAGCTTGTGCATTCACCACGTAGTTCTCGTGCCATGGTTTTCAGCTCCATCGGGTCATTTAAGGACTTCTCTGCACTGGTTATTCTAGTTAGCCATTCATTTAATCTTTTTTCAAAGTTTTTAGCTTCTTTGCGATGGGTTCTAACTTCCTTCTTTAGCTCGGGGAAGTTTGGTTGTTTGAAGCCTTCTTCTCTCAACTCATCAACGTCATTCTCCGTCCAGCTTTATTCCGTTGCTGGCGAGGAGCTGTGTTCCTTTGGAGGGGGAGAGGTGCTCTGATTTTTAGAATTTTCAGCTTTTCTCTTCTGTTTTTTTCCCCATCTTTGTGGTTTTATCTACCTTTGGTCTTTGATGATGGTGACGTATAGATGGGGTTTTGGTGTGGATGTCCTTTCTGTTTGTTAGTTTTTCTTCTAACAGTCAGGACCCTCAGCTGCAGGTCTGTTGCAGTTTGCTGAAGGTCCACTCCAGACCCTGTTTGCCTGGGTATCAGCAGTGGAGGCTGCAGAACAGCAAATGTTCCTGAACAGCAAATGTTGCTGCCTGATTGTTCCTCTGGAAGCTTCCTCTCAGAGGGGTACCTGGCCATGTGAGGTGTCAGTCTGCCTCTACTGGGGGTGCCTCCCAGTTAGGCTACTCGGGGGTCAGGGACCCACTTGAGGAGGCAGTCTGTCCATTCTCAGATCTCAGACTCCATGCTGGGAGAACCACTACTCTCTTCAACACTGTCAGACAGGGACATTTAAGTCTGCAGAGGTTTCTGCTGTCTTTTGTTTGGCTATGCCCTGCCCCCAGGGATGGAGTCTACAGAGGCAGGCAGGCCTCCTTGAGCTGGGGTGTGCTCCACTGAGTTCCAGCTTCCCAGCTGCTTTGTTTACCTACTCAAGCCTCAGCATTGGTGGGCGTCCCTCCCCCAGCCTTGCTGCCGCCTTGCAGTTCAATCTCAGACTGCTGTGCTAGCAATGAGCGAGGCTCCGTGGGCGTGGGACCCTCCAAGCCAGGCGCGGGATATAATCTCCTGGTGTGCCATTTGCTTAAACCGTTGGAAAAGCGCAGTATTAGGGTGGGAGTGACCCGATTTTCCAGATGCCATCTGTCACAGCTTTGCTTGGCTATGAAAGGGAATTCCCTGACCCCTTGTGCTTCCCGGGTGAGGCAGTGCTTCACCCTGCTTTGGCTCACACTCGGTGGGCTGCACCCACTGTCCTGCCCCTACTGTCTGATGAGCCCCAGTGAGATGAACCTGGTACCTCAGTTGGAAATGCAGCAATCACCCGTCTTCTGTGTCACTCACGCTGGGAGCTGTAGACTGGAGCTGTTCCTATTCGTCCATCTTGGAAACACCCCCCGGAATATAATTCTTTACTCCTACATGGGAGAGTAAAGGATGTAGTATAGACATTAATAATAATGTATATGCATTCCCTGAGAAGTGAAATCAATTCTAATTATAAATGTATTCAAAATAAAAATAATCATTGGATGAGTACTTTAGATGCTTTCCTATGAGTAAAATACCTAGATTTTTAGACATTGATTTTGACAGTTTAAAATTATATCATATTTTTTACTATTATCTTGGTTCACAATTACATTTAGAATGATTATATTGTGGTTCCAATGAGCTGTGATAGTGCTGGTTTGCCTTTAAGTGTCCTCCGAGTAACATAAGACCCATTATACATTAGGATGAAAGGCATTTAGATGGGAAATTTCATGTATATTCCCATGAGATTTTTGAATCACCCCTGATAAAAAATGTTTGTATTTTGTAAAATTAAATATACAGTTCAAAGGAACTCATTGTTTTCTCTGGAAAATGCCCTCTGGATTTCAAGCAAGAAATTTGCAGAAAATATTTTTTGGATAAAGATTGTGTTTAAGTTTGCATGATGGATAATATAAATTATTCTGGAAATTTACAGTAGATAATTAAAAGTACTTTGTGTCGTAATAGTCCTATATACTGAGGAAAATAGGCATTCTGTTAGAAACTATACTAATGAAATTCAACCAGCCTTGATTTAGTCACTCTCTATAGCCAGTTAAAATAAGAAACTGCAAACAGAATTGTTAAATAATCTTATTATAAATAACTGAAGTATGTTATCAACCAATAGAACCCTTATTCACTATAGCAAACCATTTGTCATTTTCAGTATACTCTAATAGAAATGATAAACTATGATGCCTAGCATGTTTTCCCAAAAATGCTATAAGGTTACCTGAATGTTTTTCTTGTATTGAAAATGATCAATTATAACTATACAAATAAAATGGAGTTATAATCTAAATTTACAGTATAGAAGTATGCAATATTAAATGAATAAATATTGATAATATAAACTGCTTTCAGGGTGCCCAAATATTTTTATTAAATCCCTTAAAAATGGACAAAGTCTTTCTATGCAATCAAGTGGCAAACTGCTTGTACATAAACATACAGAAGTGAAAATAATCCAGTGATCTAGCTCAGAGTAAAAGCCAAAGGGCTTAAAATGCTTAATAAAGACTTTTGGTTTGGCTGCTGTCTGACCCTCTGTTCTTATTACCTAATGTGCTTTCAGTGCCCACTTATGCTGTTCCTCAAATATACCTGTACAGTCTTGCCTCAGGTTATTTGTATATACTGCTTCCTCTTTGCAAGCTTCACTATCTCATCTCTAAGGCAATGCTTAAATGTCACTACCTCAGTAAGGCCTTTTCTAGCCACCCACTTAAAATTATAACCCTCTTCTTAATCTCCTTGCCCCGTTTCTCCCCATTGTACTTTCTACCATATTATTTAGTTTTACTCATTTCTACTTTTTGTCTCTCTTCCCTCTAAAGTAAGCTTTATAAAAGCAGAGAGTTTTTGTTCAGCTTATTAACTGCTGTATTTCCAGTGCCCAGGGTATGGGAATGCCTGATAAATATTTATCGAATAAACCTAAGGCCTTATCCATGTCTGTTTTCTATTGAAGTAGTCATATAAATATTTAATTGAATATTGGCAAAGAAAACACACCACAATTTGTGGCAAATTGGATATGCGGAAAGATGGGAAACCCAAAGTGCATTTTTTATATATTTAGTTGTTCTGATAAGATAATGGATGCTATTTAATGTTCTTATAGTATGCCAGGAACTATCCGAAGTGCTGTACATGTATTTATCTAATTTACACCTTACAACAACCCTGTGAAGCAGGTACTATTATCAGCTCCTTTACTGTTGAGGAAACTAGAGATTAAATAAAGTTGTCATGCAATTAATGTGTAGGAAGGCAAGACAGGACAGCTGATTCTAGAACCTGTACTTTTAACTAAAGGCTCATGGTTAAAATGCTGTTCCATTGATGCTTTGAATAGCTTCATTTGTATCCTTTTAATTCATTTTTATTTTGGTAAAACAAAAAAATTGTAAGTAATCATTTCTGTTTAATCACTGTGGTTTAAAATCACTTAATTACTTTTTTCCCTTTTTGCAGTGGGATGCCATCACTGAAATGGATGAACATAATAGGCCCATTCACACATACCAGGTATGTAATGTAATGGAACCAAACCAAAACAACTGGCTTCGTACAAACTGGATCTCCCGTGATGCAGCTCAGAAAATTTATGTGGAAATGAAATTCACACTAAGGGATTGTAACAGCATCCCATGGGTCTTGGGGACTTGCAAAGAAACATTTAATCTGTTTTATATGGAATCAGATGAGTCCCACGGAATTAAATTCAAGCCAAACCAGTATACAAAGATCGACACAATTGCTGCTGATGAAAGTTTTACCCAGATGGATTTGGGTGATCGCATCCTCAAACTCAACACTGAAATTCGTGAGGTGGGGCCTATAGAAAGGAAAGGATTTTATCTGGCTTTTCAAGACATTGGGGCGTGCATTGCCCTGGTTTCAGTCCGTGTTTTCTACAAGAAGTGCCCCTTCACTGTTCGTAACTTGGCCATGTTTCCTGATACCATTCCAAGGGTTGATTCCTCCTCTTTGGTTGAAGTACGGGGTTCTTGTGTGAAGAGTGCTGAAGAGCGTGACACTCCTAAACTGTATTGTGGAGCTGATGGAGATTGGCTGGTTCCTCTTGGAAGGTGCATCTGCAGTACAGGATATGAAGAAATTGAGGGTTCTTGCCATGGTAAGAAACATTTAAATAATTTATCTTGCATTTAAATGATTTAAAAAAGTTTTATTTTTTAAATTAACAAATAGTAATTGTACATATTCATGGGTGTGTAGTAATGTTTTGATACATATAATGTATACTAATCAGATCAAAGTAGTTAATATATCCATCATCTCAAACACTGATATTTTCAAAATGATGATTTATTAAAAGTAAATGTTATACATTTATTTCAAATAATACATTTTTGAGTAGTATACTTGATAATTAATTGTGAAAGCAATTGATTCATATTAACTATAAGAAAATTGCTGTCATTTTTCTCCTGGGAAAGGTGTATGAGAGTGTGCCAAAATGCTTTCAGTAAAGTAGTTAATGTGAAT
Organism: Hylobates moloch; assembly: GCF_009828535.3. Classification (NCBI taxonomy): domain Eukaryota; kingdom Metazoa; phylum Chordata; class Mammalia; order Primates; family Hylobatidae; genus Hylobates; species Hylobates moloch. The sequence continues at coordinate 64,544,539 of NW_026652279.1, read as the reverse complement.
TGCTGTATCTGCCTAATTTTTATAAAGGAAAACAGCATCAACAACAGCAACAAAAAGCAATGAGATTCAAAATAGTGATTTCCCTGCTGTTCACATTTTTACAGTTTATAGAAATACGACATTGAAAGACAGTTAGCAATAATTATTTCTATCTTATTGAATTATAATACTTGAATTGTACTTAAATATAATTATATTTAAATACATGAGGGATTCATGTATATTTTATTTCAAAAATGTATAAGCTAGTTTATATGGGTGTTATGTATGATGTTTGGTGGTTGAATATTGACCTGATCAGAGCTTAATTAATCTTTTGCTATTATTACATAGAATTTTTCACCATATAACACATTAGCTTTTCATTTTAATAGTAGTATTTGTGTGACATCTAATTGTCAGGAAATATTAACATCACAAAATGCTAGTTAAGTTTAGAACTTTACCTTTCACATTGTTATAACAATGAAATACCTATAATTTTCATGACGAAACATTTTTCACTTTTTATGTAATTCATTTTATGAAGGCTTATTTACCTAATAAGTATATACATTCAAAAATTTTATATACCCCCCAATAAAGAGCATACATTTGATTATATTTAGATTTAGGACTCATAATCAAAACACAAATATAGAAAAAAATTATTTCATGGTAAATAGTAATATACTGGAGATATTTCCCTCTCAATGATAACTTCTTAAGAGGGTGTTTTCTATAGCACCAGCTTGAGTTTATTGATTTCTTTGTTGATGTTATATTCACATTCATTAAAAAGGATGAGAATAAATAAGAAAAACATATCTGTATGCATATAAGGGTCATGGATAATATACGTGAAGTTTTAAAGGTTTTATCTGTTTATAAAACACTTGGGTTCTTGACTCTTGAGAAGTTCACTCAAGCTGCCAGTGATGATTATGTTTTGTAACTAGAGAATATTAATATTTGCATGAGAAGTCCATAGTATATATTTTACAAAGCATGAGTCAGCTTTCCTGTGCTTTTAATCATTAAAGTATGTTTCATTCAGGTTTAGTAATATAGGTTATCAATATAGTTTATCAAAATTTTTATTCACTTATAACAAGGATTTATAATGGAGAAAAATTAAACCATAAATTATTCTGGAGTTAGGATCTAAAGATATTTTACATTGTAAAGTGCATGTATTAGTTTGTTCTCATACTGCTATAAGAACTTCCTGAGACTGGGTAATTTATGAAGGAAAGAGTTTTAAATGGCTCACAGTTCCACAGGCTTAACAGGAAGCACTACTGGAACACCTCAGGAAACTTACCATCATGGCAGAAGGCGAAGGGGAAGCATGTATGCCTTATCCTGGCGGCAGAGGAGAGAGAGAGAGAAAGGGGGAAGTGCCACACACTTTCAAACAACCAGATCTCATGAGAACTCACTATCATGAGAACAGCAAAAAGGAAGTCCACCCCCATGATTCAATCACTTCCCACCAGGCCCCTCCTCCAGAATTTCAAGATGAGATTTGGGTGGGGACACAGACAAACCATATCAGTGCACTAAAGAAAAATTTATACATATGAATAATTATCCAGTTAAGTGGAGAAGACAATAAGATCTAAGGATAAAATGTATTACACAGAGTAACCATGTAGTTTTTTTGGTACAGACATGTAATATGTGTAATAATCACATCAGTTTTACCATATTTTAAATTAGGTAGAAAGCCATTACTTGGTAAAAATAATACAGTTTTTTAAATATTTGAAGAATTATTTAATCTAAGAATTTATGTGATTTGCTATTACTAAATATTTGTATTTCTTTATGGCATTTACCACAGAATTAAAGTAACCAACTGTAATGTCTAGATATTTTTTTACTTAATATGCTTGCTGTGAAATTTTATTCTTATTTATATGCCTGAAAATTTCTTCTATGATTGGCAAAGATAGTTTTGGACAAATGATAAGCAGCATCTGTTTATCTAGAGCTTCTACTTGTGTGTTTTTATGGCTTGTTATCTTTATTATCCTTTATCTGATTGCAGAAACATGAGGGAGTCAGTACAGAACAATTGTTCATCACCTTGTAGTGGGTGGCAGAAATTGGAAGAATTAAGTTTGAATTCTATACCTATGACTTACAAACCTCAAAATCAAGTGTTTTTTTAAATTTATAAAGTAGTGGTTATAATCACCTAAAGATGAAATACATGTAAAACTATTAACAACAAGCAAACATGCCTGATTCTAATTAAATATAATGAATTGCTATCTATAAACAAAAGAAATGTCAGAGTGGATGTGGAGACTACATTATTTTAAAGATATATATAGTGCACTACCACCAGTGTTCATTTTAGAGTACTTACTTTTATGTGTGTTCTTGATGTTGCATGTTGCCCCTTTCTTTCCTCTGATGAGAATTTTATCATTGCTTTTATTGCCATCTATTCATAACTTTTCTCACAAAAAATCTCTGAATTACATATAATCAAAAGGTCAAACTAATTCAAACTTATATGAAAAAACTATAGTACAAATAGAAAAGTGACCACATATAAAATAGGAAAAGAAAAAATGAGTATATCACTATTTTTCTTTTCGTCTATTCTGTGTAAAAAAATTAATTAATGTACACTATTGATTTTTTTTTAGAGACAGGGCCTTATTCTGTCACCCAGGCTGGAGTGCAATGGTGCGACCATAGCTCATTCCAACGTTGAACTCCTAGGTTGAAGCAATCCTCCTGCCTTAGCCTCCCAAAGTGCTGTGATTGCAGGGGTGAGCCACTGCTTCCAGCCCCAAACTATTGATATTTTTGAGCATTTACTATTTCTTAATCACTTTCTTCAGTGGTAGAGATAAACATAAGTAAGGCATATGTTTCTGTTATCCATTGCTATGAGACAAAACAGCCCAAAATGTATTAGCTTAAAACCACAATGATTTATTATTTTTCAGGGCTCAGCTAGGTAGTTCTGCTTAATGTACAATAAACGGCCATCACTCATGTAGCTGAATTCCACTGGGAGCTTGACTTGAGTTGGAATGTCCAATATAGCCCCTCATCTTCCAGGGCCTTTCTCTGTGTGGCCTCTCATCATTTAGTATCCATCCCAAGCTTTCCTGGAGCGTAGTTGCTGGCTTAAGAGGGAGTTTATTCACATAACCATCTGTAAAATGAGTATCCGAGGAGGTAGCACAAGAGTGAATACCTGAAAGTTTATTTATAGGGGACTGCCACCATGACAATATATTATTTTACAGTCTTCTCTCTGGATTCTCCTGATTAATGTCCCTTCGTCATGCACAAAATTCCACACCCTCCCAAAAGTTTATCTCATTAGGACATCATGTTGAAGTCCAAAATAGCATGTTGAAATCAGTTCCAGATTCAAATGAAGTTTCATTGCTAAATCCCTGTTGATCTGCAGAACTAAGAACCTAAAAATAAGTTATCGTTCCCTACACACACAACACACATGGAACAGGGGCAGGATAATTGGAAAATTTTCTCCCATTCCAAAAGGCAGGGAACACAACAGTCACTGGTCCATTGTGCTTGTGAAGTGCAACTGGTGTTTTCAAGGTTCCTGACTGCAGGGGCAGAGAATGTTTTCTGATTAGAGCCCAGTTCTGCTCCCTGTGATTGGTTCCCTGTGTCTTTTGGCTTTCTTACTAGTATCTTGCCGCTGCACTCTTAGTCATTCACTCTGTTTATAAGAATTGCCCACGTGCTAGTTGCTAGTTTCAACAGCTGTCTGGAAACCTCTTTAATTTGATCAACAATGTTATGAAGAGGTTTTTCTCTCTTCCAAGCTATCACAGGCAGGATTATTGCCAAACGCTCAGTACATAACATGTGTTGACCTTTTAGTATCCCCATTTACAATTTCTCTACTGATCTTCCAGCCTCTACTCACAATCTCCATGCTATTCTTCAGCCTTTACCATCTGTTCAATCCCAAAGCGAATATCACAAGTTTTAACTTTTTGTTATGGCAACACCCAATTATTTGCTTGCAGTTTCTGCAATCTGGAAATCTGGATGAAGTTCACTGGGTCATTCTTTTCCTGTCTTATCTGAGGTCATTCATGCAACTGCAGTTATTTGGAGGTTTAACAGAACTGCGTGTTTAAGATGGCTTCACTCATGTATAATGCCTCATCTGTTGTGTTTGAGGTAATGTTGTATACTGTGTAAATCCTGGTAACAATTTTAGTACGTTTTATTTCAGGAAATTATTCTAGTTTTATTTTTCTTTCTGATATATGGATTCTAAGGGGTTACTCACCTTAGCATTCAAGGAATTGTACATTTTGACCTTGTCCTGTTCTTTTGTAACCTCAGCAAATTCTGTCCACTATTCTGTTTTTTATAACTTTTGAACAATCCTTGTGTTTTTGTATCTTTTACCTTTTTTCATATTTTACCTAGCTGCTTTTGTACCCTTTTCTTCTTTTTCTGTGATGAAATTGTATTTATTCTTCAAGACCTAACACAAATGTCATGCCTCTGGGTCTTCACAAAGTTATTATCACTCTCCTCTGTGCTACAATTTGTGCTAATTATTTGTGTATCTGTTTCACTAGTGCTGTCAGATAAAAGAAGTGTACTTAAAAATCACACAATGTGAATGATCACAAAGCACTGAGTAGTTAAAAGTGCAGCCTGTTGGTGCTCCTGTGGAATGCTCTGTTTCTTCTCATTTCTGTGAAATAGGTAAATTTTCTTGAGGGAGAGTTGTAGTATTTTAGATCTGGAAGGCCTTAGAAAATAGTTTTATCCATCATTTTATGAATCAGGACACTAAATTACTGAGAACAGAATTTAATTTCCTGGGGCCACACAGTAGTAACTAATGTTAGATTGAGAACACAGCCCAGATATATCTCAATCTGGCCTTTGTGTGTTTCCCTTCCACCTATCCCCCATTCTTTTTTTTTTGTTTGTTTTGTTTTGTTTTGTTTTGTTTTGTTTTATGAGACAGAGTCTCTCTCTGTCACCAGGCTAGAGTACAGTGGCGTGATCTTGCCTCACTGCAACTTCCGCCTCCTGGGTTCAAGCGATTCTGAAGCTTCAGCCTCTGGAGTAACTGAGATTTGTTGGACAGGATAGTCTCAATCTCCTGACCTCCTGATCTGCCTGCCTCGGCCTCTCAAACTGCTGGAATTACAGGCATGAGCCACTGCTCCTGACCCCCTATTCTTTCTCACTCTTTCATTTCCTCATTCCAGACATCCATGCCCTCACTTTGATGCTTTAATGTTTCCTGCCTGCCAGACCCAAAGCACAGGATCCCTAAGTTTCTCATTATTAATTAGGCCTGCTCTGCCTTCTATTTCTCTTCAGGAGTCTAATGTGGACACTGTTGGAGCAGGATTTAAGCATCACTTTTGAAATTCATGCTGCTGAGGATGATGAAAATATATATAGATATGGATTCATCTGGAACTTTGCTTTTAGAGATGATAAACAGGAAAAATTACAGTGAGGCTTTAGGGATTTTCGTAATTTGCTTGAATGAATTTGAGACCTCTTGGTCAGCTATGCAACTAAGACACAATAAGCTGATTTAAAATAGAATAAATCTGTATCTAGTCATACTCCATATCTAATGAATGATGTATATTTAAATGTATATTTAAATTGCATTTAAATAACTTGTTAGATATTTATCCTAAAAGTTGTACTACTGAATGTTTGAATTTGTGATTCCTTTTTGCATAATATTGTTAAGGCATACCTATATCCAAATTCTAGAAGCACAAAAGAGAGCAGTAGACTTTTACTCTTGCTGTATGAACCAGGCTTAAATAGATAGAAAGATTATATTAAGCATGTTTGCTAAAATTTAAAAGCAAACACAAATAATTTGGGTTGCTTTATTATACATAGTAAGCAATATTTTAGTCTTCTTTCAAATCTCAGCTGATATTTCATACTATTTTAATTTTATTTCATAGATTCATAATTAAGACTGTCATATTGGGCATGTTGATGTTACAGATTTAACATTGTTTTAATTTATTCTACTTAATGTCAGACTTTTCTAAGGTTTTGAATTTAAAAATAACATTGATTTACAAAGTATTATGCTAATTTACATCAAATGGTCTTTCAGTTTATATGTCTAGGACTATTTTAGCACTATGGAAGAAATAATTGAAAACAACATGCAAAATTGAATGCAATTTTTGTTTAATTACACGAGTTCTGAAGTGGCATGAATCCCTAATAAGCTCCTCTTAAACATTAATTTAGAATAAATCTCATTAAGGTAGTGGTACTTGTACTTAGAGATATTAGTTTGTGTTTAAAATTTTAGACCTGCTGAGAATATATATATATATATATATATATATATATATATATATAGCAATAATGCCTTCTTTAAGCCTGTATCACTCAATATAACTTAACAAAATACTATTTGTCTATGAAAATTAAAATTGTGAAACACTAGGCATAATTAAAAACCTTTATTCTGCCTAGAAATATGCTTTAAAACTTTTTTCTAGTAGTGCATTACTAGAAACTTTTTTTCTAGTAGTGCAAATTCAGAAAGAAAGCATGGTGGTGGCAATTCTCAGACCATTGCATTATTGTTCACAGAGGTGAATGGGATATACGGGGCCTTTAGTGACATCGTATTGATTTGATCTCTTGAAGAGTGTTGTTATTAAGGCTTCATGGCACAATCCTCTGCTGCAGTTCAGAAACATTTATGCTGTGTGTTTATGATCTTCTGTCTAATCATGTTATCAGAGATGACTGTGCAAGCAGAGAGCATAAAGAAATTTGAGATACCAGGATTTGCTGGCATTAAATAAGGGAGTTTGAGGATATGATGAAAAGCTGAAAGGTAAGATTGGGATCAGAAAAAAAGGGCAGATTTATTGGCCCAGGTAGTATTTTCACTTTCTAAAGGTTCTCACACACTAAATGTAAACTCTTATATTATAACCTTCAATTCCAAACAAAGCAGCTTTTTCATGAAGCAATTCCAGACTTTCATCTATCTTGAGAAGAATATGAAATCAAGAAGCTTGAGAAGTCTAAAAATAGAAGGTATTATTTCCAAGCAAGAAAGGATAATGTTGAATAATTACAGGCATACCTCGGACATATTTCAGGTTCAGTTCCAGACCACAGCAATAAAGCAAATATCACAGTAATGCAAGTCACATGAATATTTTGATTTCCCAGTGAATATAAAAGTTATATTTACACTGTATTATTGTCTATTAGGTTTACAATAGCATTGTATCTAAAAACAATGTACATGCTTAATTTAAAAACACCTTATTGCTAAAAAATTGCTAACGATCATCTGAGCCTTCAGCAACTCATAATCATTTTGCTGGTGGAGAATCTTGCCTTGATATTGATGGTTGCTGACAGATTAGGGTGGCAGTTGCTGAAGGTTTTGGTACCTGTGGCAATTTCTTAAGATAATGCAACAATGAAGTTAGTCACATCAGCTGACTCTTTCATGAAAGCATGCTAGGTGCTTAATATCATTTTACCCAGAGTAGAACTTTCAAAATTGGAGTCAGTCCTCTCAAACCCTGCTGCTGCTTTATCAACTAAGTTGAAATAATATTGTAAACATTTTACTGTCATTTCAGCAATATTCGCAGTGTCTTTACTGGAATTAGATTCTGTCTCAAGAAACCACTTTCTTTGCTCATCCATGAAGGGCAACTCCTGATGTTTTCAAGTTTTATCATGACATTGCAGCAATTCATTCATATCTTGTCTCTACTTCTGCTTTTTCTCTTGCTATATCCACAAAATCTGCAGTTATTTTCTGCATTGAAGTCTTGAACCCCTCAACGTCATCCTTGAGGGTAGGTGTTAATTTCTTCAAAACTCCTGTGATCGTTGATTTTTTTTACCTCCTCCTATGAATTGCAGATGTTCTTAATGGTATCTAGAGTGTTGAGTTCTTGGTAAAGTATTTTCAGTTTACTTTGCCTGGATCCACTGGAGGAATCACTATGGCAGCTATAGCCTTAGAAAATATATTTCTTAAGTCATAAGACTTGAAAGTTGACATTTCTCTGTGATTGATGGACTGCAGAATGGATGTTGTGCTAGCAGATATGAAAACAACATTACTCTTCCTGTGTATCTCCATCAGAGCTTTTGGGTGACCAGGTGCATCATCAGTGATCAATACTATTTTGAAAGCAATCTTATTTTCTGAGCAGTAGGTCTCAACAGCAGGCTTAAAATTCTCCATAAACCATGCTGTGAACAGATGTACTGTCATCAACCTTTGTTGTTCCATTTATAGAGCATGGGCAGAGTAGATTTATCATAATTCTTACTGGGTTTAGGATTTTCAGAATGTAAATGGGCATTGACTTCCACTTAAACTCACAAGCTGCATTAGGTCCTAACAAGAGATTCAGCCTGTCCTTTGAAGCTTTGATGCCAGGCAATGACTTCTCCTTTCTAGTTACAAAAGTAGTAGATGGCATCTTCTTCCACTATAGGATTGTTACATCTACATTGAAACCCTAAATGTGGCCACCTTCATCAATGATTTTAGCTAGGTCTTCTGGATAACTTACTGCAGCTTCTAGACATCGTCAGCACTTGCTGCTTTACCTTGCATTATTATCTTATAGAGATGGCTTTTGTCCTTAAACCTTGTGAACCAACTGCTGTTGGCTTCCAATTTTTATTTTGCAGCTTCCTCCCCTCACTCAGCCTTCATGGAATTAAAGAGAGTTAGGGTCTTATTCTGGATTAGGCTGTGGCTTAAGGTGTTATGGCTGCTTTGACCTTCTGTCCAGATCACTAAAACTCCTTATCAACAATAAGGCTGCTTTGCTTTGGTATTCATGTGTTCACTGGAGTAGCACATTTTATTCCTTGAATAACTTGTTATTTGCAATCACAACTTGGCTAACTCTGGTGCAAGAAGCTTAGTTTTCACCTATCTCGGCTTTCAAGGCCTTCCTCACTAAGTTTAATCATTTGTAGCTTTTGATTTTAAGTAAGAGAAGTGTATGTCTTCTTTTCACTTGACCATTTAGATGTCATTGTAGGGTTATTGGCTTAATTTCAATATTGCTGTGTCTCAGAGACCCAAGGAGACAGAGAGAGAAGGGAGAATGGCCAGTGAGTGGAGCAGCTGGAACACACCATATTTATTTATTAAGTTTTCTGGCTTATGTGAGTATGGTTTATGGTACACCCCCAAAATAGGGTAGGGACATTGAGAATCACCAATCATACAAAAGTAACATAAAAAATCATTGATAATATCTGTTATGGTGACCTATGATATAGGATCTACATAACATGTAATAAGGATGTAAAAGTTTGAATTGCTGGAATTACCAAAATTACCAAAATGTGATATGGAGACATAAAATGAGCACACACTTTTGGAAAAATGGCACCAATAGCCTTGCTTGATGCAAGGTTGCCACAGACCTTCTATGTTTAGAAAATGCAATATCTGCAAAGTGCAATAAAGTTCAGTAAAACAAGACATGCCTGTATATTATAGTTTGTTCTTTGTTATGATTTATGAAATAGGTTAAAGTGCAAACCTACTTGAAATTATAATTTTAGCAAATTATTTTACACATATTTAATACCAAGTTTAGTCCATATTTTATTCTGTTAACTTGAAGACTATATTGAAGTCATATTCCTATAGGGCTATAGGGCTGTCCTTAATTTAAAAAGTCAAATTTATGTAAATAAATTTACATACATTTCTATGGGAGCATAAATTTATTCACTATCTTTACTCTTTCCAGACGTGACTTACCATGTTACCCATGTCACCCACTGAAATGGCTCCTTTTCATGTGAATTCTGCCTAGAATTTTAGTTCTACCTTTTAAACAAGTGAAATTAATATGTATATATGTGCAATAGTTGGATACATCAATTTATAGTAACAGTTTTTGTACCTTTCATTTTGTCTATCATTATCTCCTTTCTTTTGGGTTCAAAAGTATGTCTTTTGGTAGTTCTTTTGATAAAGTTCTATGAGCAATTAAGATTTTTATTTAATAGATATTTAAGAGTAGCTTTATTTTTCCTCTCTCTCTTCAATGATTGTTTATTTAGATGTAGAATACAAGATGATGATTTTTCTTCAACATTCTGAAAATGTTATTTCCCCATCTATGAGAATCGATTGTTGCTAATGATCTGCCGACAATTTAATTGTCATTTCTTGGGGGATTATGTATAGGTTCTATATTTTTGGTTTTTAGTTATATCTGATGTGTCTGGGTGTGGATGTATTTTTTTCCTACTTTTCATTCTGTGTTTCTAACCTGAGAAAGAGAGAGACAGAGAAAGAGAAAGAGAGAGAAAGATTGCTTTCTTTTATTCTGTATTTCTAGAATTTTTATTAAATATGTTTGTTGGAAACTTTCAATTTATCCTGTCTTTGAAATAATCTTTTGAATATTTAAATCTCAGCAGTAATTTCCAGGTTTAGAATTTTCACTGTGACTATGCCTAGTTAAGAGTTTACCTCATCTGTTGAGATATCTTTATCTTCACTAGTTTTAGTTGTTAACTTTTTCTTTCTTACTTTTTGTTTCATTTCTGTCTACTTTGTTACATAATTCTCTTCCTCTTTTATGGTTATTTTATTCCAGATATATTTTAAGGTCGCATTCTAATTGATTTGGATCAAATTAATCTGATTATTTAGTGTGTTGCCTACATTTCTAAGCATTTGGGTCTATCACGTACTTTGGAATTGTAGTAGGCTGACTTTCTGGAAATTTCTTATTTTGCTGTCTGATTTCTGTTACCGTGTCATTAGTTTTTTTATTTGAAAAGTTTGTGATTATACCAACCCAATTCCCTAAGCCTTAAATAGAGAAAATTTAAGAGGCCTAATAAATTTCCCAAAGAATTCAGGTTAATATTCCTGGTTGACAGGTAGTTCTGCTTCATGCAGTAATTCAGGGATCCAGACTTCTTGCCTTTAGTAAAGCAGACATCTCTTAAAGCCTTGTAATTGTCTGTATCCAGCTCAGAGATTAGAGCAGACTTATGTCCTTCTTAGTCAACTCATATTTGAAGAGTCACATATCATTTCCTATCACATACCAACAATGACTGCAGTATATGGCCACACATAACACAAATAGAGGGAGATGCTATTAAATGTTGATCCTAGCTCAGTAGTCACTTTCCACAAACAATTATCTGCTGTGGAAGAGGAAGACCAAATTTTTCTAGACATTTGGTCATCTCTGCAACAATCTGTCACTTTACCAGCAAAATGTAAATATTGATCCTGATAATGCATAGTTTTCTCCATCAGGCTCAAATAATCCCTGAACCCCTAAAATGAATAAGCATAACACAGGCTGTCAGAGCTGATTAGCCACCAGTAACTACATCAGAAATGGTCATGGATGACAGAAGAATCTCACAGATAGTGGAGTTGAAGGTCATTGAGAACAATGACACACACCATTTAATCAGTGTCCATATCTTTTGGAGAGCTTCATACTACAGTCTACCCAAAAAGATTTTCCTGTTTCTTTTCCTTCCAGCTTTCAACCCAGCTAATTATTGACTGAACCCATCTGTTCCTGGAAATATTAATATATTGTTAAATGTGTCAAGTAGCAACCAAGACAAAGAAATCATAGCTGTTGGCCAGCCTTCCAAGTTATTGCATATTAAAGTTTTACCAAAGCTATTACTATTGTGTAATATAGATTTTCATCTATCCAAAGCCTCCTGTTACACATCACCTGTCCCCTGATTGCTAAGTTAATGTCACTTATTTTAGAGTTTTGTTATGGGTCTATTCCAATTACCATGTGTGTATTTATAAACATACACACACACACACACACAGCCATATATAGCCACTCATATATAGCCATATATATGTATACACACATACACACACACGCATATATATATATATATATATACTTATATATATATGTATATATGTTGGAGTTAAAATATTATTTAAAAGCTGAGGTAACAGATAAAAATTTCAAAGTCCAGAACCTTACAATGTAGAAGTTAGTTTTTCATTCACGTTACAGTCTAAGGTTTGCTTGTTGTTGAGGGCTTTCCATCATACACAAAATAAGAGAACTGTGCATTTTCTTTAGCTCTGTTATCACCTGTAGATTTGTTGTTATCTGTATCCAATGAGTAGAGCATATATGTATCCAAGAAAGAGAGCATATATAGTATACAAGTGCTTCTTAAAAAACTTGCCATAGAAATGACATGTATGTAATCAACAAGGTAAAGGTTTTTAGTGTAAGGTTAAATATTGTCATGTCAAGTAATTATGGTAATCAGGATTTTTCTTTTTTGAACAGTAGGCCGGTAGTAAGCTAAGTTATATACACATAGTGTATATATCTTAGCAATGTAGATTAAATCTGGGGCCTGATTTTTAGATTTTTAGTTGTGTCTTCTCTGGCTACAAAAGGCAAGACATTTCTTTACAGCCTTCCTAAATCTCTGGTTCTCTGAGGATATTTTGATCTGAAAGATTAAAGCCCAAGGCTTGTTATTTTTTTTTTTTCTGTAAACTCTCCAGCCCAGTCAGAAATAGCCATATACACATATATATATATATATATGCATGTGTTTTTGTGTATATATGTGTGTGTGTGTTTCATAAAACCAGATATAAACCGAACTAAGTATGCCAAATTAATTTTTATAAATTCAAACCTTATTCTCTTTATACAGAAATAAATAGTATTCAACTATTTTGAAGAAAGTGTGATTCTTTTCATATAGAAACTAAAAATAGCAACAGGGAACATTTGTGGTAAACCTTCTGCAATAACAATTCATACATTATTTGAAGAATAATGTATTTTACATAAATACATTCAAATTGTTTTTAAGATATCTTGTCTCTTGTAAGAAAATCATCTCAGATATGGACATAAACTCGGATATAACTTATGGTGATATTGGAGGACATTCTTTTTTATTTTTATTTTTATTTTTATTTTATTTTATTTTATTTTTTATTATTATACTTTAGGTTTTAGGGGGAGGGGGGAGGGACAGCATTAGGAGATATACCTAATGCTAAATGACGAGGACATTCTTAATATTTTTGAGTCCTTTGAGACAATAACTTTAAAAAAATTTAAGGAATTACTGGTGTTCTCAGTTATTCATGTGGCCTTTTTAGGAAATAATACTTTTTGTACTCAATTTTTTCTTCCTTTTAACATGTGATACTATCAATTGAAAATTTGACTTTTATAAATAGTTCTCCATTATGATATTATGAAAACTTCTGGTAACAAGTTATCGTTTTCAATCTGAAATTACTACAAACTATTTTTTTAGAATGAGTATCAATAAATAAATAAATAAATTTTATTACTGCAAATGGTAGTCTCAGTTTTACAGGGAACTATAGAGTAGTGGTAAATTTAAAGAGATGGAGATGTTCAGTTTCAAGTCACTCTATACAAGGACTATCAGCATGAAAAGAAGCATGCTGTACCAACAATAGATGGGAACTTTGGGACCGTAAAAACAAGCTCTGCTTTTCTGCAGCAATGGACAGAAAAAGCATGATTTATTCCCATTATTGGACAGTATCAAAAGTGACTGCCATGAAAATGATGAAAACTTCTTGAAAGGTGGAAACACTGTTCTGTTGGACAGAGATAAACAACTATTGTCTTGGATAGAATTCTTTAACTAGGATTATGGTATATTTGGTCTTTTTAAAAATAAATGACTAATATTCTAATTTCTTGGTTTTATTTCTATTCTTTTTTTAAAAGTAAACTACTCTTCATGATTGGTTATTTTTTACCACCTCATAATTAAAGAGCCTATATTTTTTATCTCTGTGTTTACAATTAAATATTTTTAGTAAAATTAAATGTAAAAATTGTGTTAATTTGTAAAACATTGAAGATTCTCTAGTAATTTAATAATTGCATTATGACCAGAAGGACTTTCCCCTTGAAGCCTAATTTTATGTGGGTGCATTTATATATAGATTGCTATTGTGAACTAATTCACCGTGGAGATGAAGTATTAATATTATATGTATATAATTTTTTAAATTAGCCTATAAAATAAATAGCATACCTTACTTATGTAAATATTTTTTATTTATGAGGGTTGTTTTTCAGAAATTCTCTTTCATCTATTGAGGTGACCATAAAATTTTTCTATTTATCTATTCATGAGATATGTTATAATAATATATTTCCTTAGAAGACCAATCTATGGTTTAATGAAGTTATTTGGCCTTGATGGATTGTTACCTTAATGTTGAATTCTATGTGTTTTCTTTAATTTATTAAAAATTGGGATGAGGATATTCTGTTGAAAGCTATGAAGTATAAATATGTTTTGAATGACATAAAGAATATAATAGTTATATATACTATATTCTTGGATAGGAGTTGTAAACAAGTCAGACTCAAAATTCTTACTGTTTTTGCTACTTTGAATTCAGCCAAAACGGTGCTCATTTTGTATAAAATAACAAGTGCATTGCAACATAAAGGAATATTTAAAAAGAACAGTAAACTAGAAGAGTATTCTTGGCAGATATTAAAATGTGTTTAAAGGAATATATTTAAAATACATAGTATTAACTTCCAAAGATAAATATTCATCAATGTTACCAAGAAAAGAGCTTAAAAATAGACTAAATTACATGAAGTAGTAAAACAACGGTGAAATTGAGTTTATTAATTAATGGGAAGAATAGACAGATTGTTTAATGCCATGGTTGTTATGTTGTAGGGGTTGATATTGGGGAGAAGAAACAATGATCATTTGGACATAGGGTGAGTATTGCAATTTCTTTTCTTTTCTTTTTTTTTTTTTTTTGAGACAGAGTTTCACTCTTGTCGCCCAGGCTGGAGTGCAATGGTGAAATCTTGGTTCACTGCAACCTCTGCCTCCTGGGTTCAAGAGATTCTCCTGCCTCAGCCTCCCAAGTAGCTGGGATTACAGGTGCACACCACCATGCCCAGCTTATTTTTGTATTTTTAGTAGAGACGGGGTTTTGCCATGTTGGCCAGGCTGGTCTTGAACTCCTGACCTCAGGTGATCCTCCCACCTCGGCCTCCCAAAGTGCTGGGATTATAGGCCAATTTCTTAACTAAGCCCCGGAAGAGTCACTCTCACAATTAAATGTGAGTTGAATGTTGGAAATTAGCAGCCATTGTACCTTAGTGGAGAGATATATTTGGGGAAAAGAGAATTCCCACAGTTTCTTGTTGCTTTGAAATGAAGCCTAAGGCAAAGTTATAATAAAATGAGGCTTACTTGTAGGATACAAATTAGGATTTTCATGAAAATTTATAACTGTAATGAAGCAGTAACTTTTTAAATATGATTTGCTTTCCTATTTATTTCTTTTTTTCTTTATTTCTTCTTCTTCAAAAAGAAAAGGGGGGATAAATGTGCAGAACATGCAGATTTGTTACATAGGTATATTTGTGCCATGGTGGTTTGCTGCACCTATTGACCTGTCCTCTAAATTCCTTCCCCTCACCCCCCACCCCACAACAGGCCCCAGTGTGTGATGTTCCTCTCCCGGTGTCCATGTGTTCTTAATGAATGTTCAACCCCCACTTATGAGTGAGAACATGCAGTGTTTGGTTTTCTGTTCCTGTGTTAGTTTGCTGAGGATGAGGGCTTCCAGCTTCATTCGTGTCCCTGCAGAGGACATGGTCTCATTCCTTTTTATGGCTGCATAGTATTCCATGGTGTATATAGGTACCATGTTTCTGTTATCCAGTCTATGATCGATGGGCATTTAGTTTGGTTCTATGTCTTTGCTATTGTAAATAGTGCTGCAATAAACAGATGCATGCATGTGTCTTTATAGTAGAATGATTCATATTCCCATGGGTATATACCCAGTAATGGCATTACTGAGTCAAATGGTATTTCTGGTTCTAGATCCTTGAGGAATTGCTATATGTCTTCCATAATGGTTGAATTAATTTACATTCACACCAACAATGTAAAAGCATTCCTATTTCTCCACAGCCTCACCAGCAACTATTGTTTCTTGACTTTTTAATAATCGCCATTCTGACTGGCATGATAAGGTGTCTTATTGTGGTTTTGATATACATTTCTCTGGTGATCAGTGCTGTTGAGCTTTTTTTTCATATTTTTATTGACCACATACATTTCTTCTTTTGAGAAGTGTCTGTTTATGTCCTATGCCCACTTTTTGATGGGGTTGTTTGTCTTTTTCTTGTAAATATGTTTAAATTCCTTGTAAATTCTGGATATTAGACATTTGTCAGATGAGTAAACTGCCAAAATTTTCTCCCATTCTGTAGGTTTCCCATTCACTCTGATGATAGTTAATTTTGCTGTTCAGAAGCTCTTTAGACTAATTAGATCCCATTGATCAATTATGGCTTTTGTTGCAATTGCTTTTGGCATTTTTGTCATGAAGCCTTTGCCCATGCCTATGTCCTGAATGGTATTGCCTAGGTTTTCTTATAAGGTTTTATGGTTTTTGGTTTTACATTTAAGTATTTAATCTGTCTTGAGTTAATTTTTGTATAAGCTATAAGGAAAGTGTCCAGTTTTTCCAGCACCATTTAATGAATAGGAGATCCTTTCCCCATTGCTTGTTTTTGTCAGGTTTGTCAAGGATCAGATGGTTGTAGATGTGTGGTGTTATTTCTGAGGTCTCTGTTCTGATCCTTTGGTCTATATGTCTGTTTTGGCATCAGTACCATGCGGTTTCGGTTACTGTAGTCTTGTAGTACAGTTTGATGTCAGGTAGTGTGATGCCTCCAGCTTTGTTCTTTTTGCTTAGGATTGTCTTGGCTGTACCAGATTTTCTTTGATTCCATATGAAATTTAAAATAGCTTTTTTTTTCTAATTTTGTGAAGAATGTCAATGGTAGTCTGATGGGAATAGCATTGAATCTATAAATTACTTTGGGCAGTATGGCCATTTTCACATTATTGAATCTTCCTATCCATGAGGATGGAATGTTTTCCCATTTGTGTATGTTCTCTCTTATTTCCTTGAGCAGTGGTTTGTGGTTTTCCTTGAAGAGGTCCTTCATATCCCTTGTTAGCTGTATTCCTAGGTATATTATTCTCTTTGTAGCAATTGTGAATGGGAGTTCATTCATGATTTGACTCTCTGCTTGCCTATTGTTGATGTAAAGGAATGCTTGTGAGTTTTGCACATTGATTTTATATTCTGAGACTTTGCTGGAGTTGCTTTTCAGTTCAAGAGGTTTTTGGGCTGAGATGATGGGGCTTTCTAAATATAAAATCATGTCATCTACAAACAGAGACAAATTGACTTCCTGCCTTCCTATTTGAATACTCTTTATTTCTTTCCCTTACCTGATTGCCCTGGCCAGAACTTCCAATACTATGTTGAATAGGTGTGGTGAGAGAGGGCATCCTTGTCTTGTGCTGGTTTTCAAAGAGAATGCTTCCAGCTTTTGCCCATTCAATATGATAATGGCTGTGAGTTTGTCATAAATAGCTCTTATTATTTTGAGATGTGTTCCATCAATACCTAGTTTATTAAGAGTTTTTAACATGAAGGGATATTGAATTTTACCGAAGGCCTTTTCTGCATCTATTGAGATAATCGTGGTTTTTGTCTTTGGTTCTATTTATGTGATAGATTACATTTATCAATTTGGGTATGTTGAACCAGCCTTGCATCCCAGGGATGAAGCTGACTTGATCGTGGTGGATAAATTTGTTGATGTGCTGCTGGATTCGGTTTGCCAAGATTTTTGCATCAATGTTCATCAGGGATATTGGCCAGAAGTTTTCTTTTTTTGTTGTGTCTTTTCCGAGTTTTGGTATCAGGATTATGTTGGCTTCATAAAATGAGTTACAGAGGAGTTCCTCCTTTTCAGTTGTTTGGAATAATTTCAGAAGGAATGGTCCCAGCTCCTCTTTGTATTTCTGGTAGAGTTCAGCTGTGAATCCGTCTAGTCCTGGGCTTTTTTTGGTTGGTAGGCTATTAATTACTGCCTCAATTTAAGAGCTTGTTATTAGTCTATTCAGGGATTCAACTTCTTCCTGGTTTAGTCTTGGTAGGGTGTATGCGTCCAGGAAGTTATCCATTTCTACTAGATTTTCTAGTTTATTTGCATAGAGATGTTTATGGTATTCTCCGATGGTAGTTTGTATTTCTGTGGGGTCAGTGGTGATATCCCTTGTATCATTTTTTATTGTCTTCTCTGTCTTCTTCTTTGCTAGTCTGGCTAGCAGTCTATCTATTTTTTTAATTTTTTCAAAAAAACAGCTCCTGGATTCATTGATTTTTTGGAATGTTGTTCGTGTCTCTATCTCCTTCAATTCTTCTCTGATCTTAGTTATTTCTTGTCTTCTGTTAGCCTTTGGATTAGTTTGCTCTTGCCTCTCTCGCTCTTTTAATTTTGATTTTAGGGTGTCAATTCAAGATCTTTCTAGCTTTCCGATGTGGGCATTTAGTGCTATAAATTTCCTTCTTAACACTGCTTTAGCTGTGTCCCAGAGATTCTGGTATGTCATCTCTTTGTTCTCATTGGTTTCAAAGAACTTGATTTCTGCCTTAATTTCATCATTTACCCAGGAGTCATTCAGGAGCAGGTTGTTCAATTTCCATTAAATTGTGTGGTTTTGAGTGAGTTTCTTAATCCTGAGTTCTAATTTGATTACACTGTGATCTGAGAGACTGTTTGTTATTATTTCAGTTCTTTTGCATTTGCTGAGGAGTGTTTTACTTCCAATTATATGGTCGATTTTAGAATAAGTGCCATGTGGCACTGAGAAGAATATATATTCTGTTGTTTTGGGGTGGAGAGTTCTGTAGATGTCTATTAGGTCGACTTGATCCAGAGCTGAGTTCAAGTCCTAAATATCCTTGTTAGTTTTCTGTCTTGTTCATCTATCTAGTACTGAGAGTGGGGTGTTAAAGTTTTCCACTGTTATTGCGTGGGAGTCTAGGTGTCTTCGTAGGTGTCTAAGAACTTGTTTTATGAATCTGTGTCCTCCTGTATTGGTTGCATATGTATTCAGAATAGTTAGCTCTTCTTGTTGAATTATTGCCTTTACCGTTATGTAATGCCCTTCTTTGTCTTTTTTGATTTTTGTTGGTTTAAAGTCTGTTTTATCAGAGATTAGGATTGCAATCCCTGCTTTTTTTTTTTCTTTCAATTTGCTTGGTAAATTTGCCTCCATCCCTTTATTTTGAGCCTGTGTGTGTCTTTGCACACAAGATGGGTCTCCTGAATACAGAACACCGATGGGTCTTGACTCCATGTCCAAATCGCCAGTCTGTATCTTTTAATTGGGGCATTTAGCCCATTTACATTTAAGGTTAGTATCATTATGCGCGAATTTGATCCTGTCATCATGATGCTGTTTGGTTATTTTGCATACTAGTTGATGTAGTTTCTTCACAGTGTCTTTGGTCTTTATATTTTGGTATGTTTTTGCAGTGGCTGGTACCGGTTTTTCCTTTCCATATTTAGTGCTTCTTTCAGGAGCTCTTGCAGGGCAGACCTGGTGGTAATGAAATCCCTGAGCATTTGTTTGTCTGTAAAGGATTTTATTTCTCCTTTGCTTAAGAAACTTAGTTTGGCTGGATATTAAATTCTTCATTGAAAATTCTTTTCTTTAAGAACGTTGAATATTGGCCCCCCACTCTCTTCTTGCTTGTAGGGTTTCTGCTGAGAAGTCTGCTGTTAGTCTGATGGGCTTCCCTTTGTAGGTAACCTGGCCTTTCTCTCTGGCTGCCCTTAACAGTTTTTTCTTCATTTCGACCTTGGAGAATCTGATGATTATGTGTCTTGCAGATGATCTTCTTGTGGAGTATCTTAATGGTGTTCTCTATATTTTCTGAATTTGCATGTTGGTCTGTCTTGCTAGGTTGAGGAAGTTCTGCTGGATAATATCCTGAAGTGTGTTTTCCAGATCATCTCCATTCTCCCTGTCTCCCTCTGGTACTCCAATCAATCATAGGTTCAGTCTTCTTATGAAGTCACATGTTTTTTGGAGGCTTTGTTCATTCTTTTTCATTCTTTTTTCTCTATTCTTGTCTGCATGTCTTATTTCAGTAAGGTGGTATTCAAACTCTAATAACCTTTCTTCCACTCAGTCGATTTGGCTGTTGATACTTATGTATGCTTCATAAAGTTCTTGTGCTGTGTTTTTCAGCCCCATCAGGTTGTTTTATGTTAAAGCTACATAAACTGGTTATTGTAGTTAGCAGTTCCTCTAACCTTTTATCAAGGTTCTTAGCTTCTTTGAGTTGGGTTAGAACATGCTCTTTTAGCTCATCATAGTTTTTTATTACCCATCTCCTAAAGCCCTACTTCTGTCAATTTATCCATCTTATCCTCCATCTAGTTCTGTGCCCTTGATTGAGAGATGCTGTAATCATTTGGTTGAGAAGAGGCACTCTGGCCTTTTGGGTTTTCAGCATTTTTTCATTGAGTCTCATCTTTGTGAATTTGTGTAGTTTCGGTCTTTGAGGCTGCTGACCCTTGGATGGGTTTTTTATGGGGGCCCTTTTGTTGTTGTTGTTGTTGTTGATGATGCTGTTGTTGTCACTTTCTGCTTGTTTGGTTTTCTTTCAATAGTCAGGTCCCTCTTCTATAGGGCTACTGCAGTTTGTTGGGGGTTCACTTCATGCCTTATTCATCTGATTCACTCCCCTGCCTGGAGATACCATTCAAGGAGACTGGAGAGCAGCAAAGATGGGTGCCTTCTCCTTCTTTTGGCACCTCTGACCTTGAAGGTCACCAACCTGATATCAGTAGGATCTCTCCTGTATAGGGTGTCTGACAACCCAGTTGAGTGGCACGGGGAGCAGGACTCATTTAATGAAGCACTTTGTCCCTTAGTGGAGAAGGTGTGTTTTGCTGGAGGGAAACCCACTAGTCTGGGCTGCCTGGATTCCTCAGAACTACCAAGAGGAAAGGCTAAGTCTGCTACTCTGCAGAGACCGCGGCCACTCCTTCCCCTAGGGGCTAAGGCCCAGGGAGATCCAAATTCTGTCCCTGATCCTCTGGCTGGAGTTATTGGAGATCCTGCAGGGAAGTCCTGCCCACTGAGGAAGGATGGGTCCGGGTTAGACCTTAAGAGGCATTCTGGCAGCATGTTGCCACAGCCAGTGTGTTGGGCTGTGGGGACAAGTCTTGGTACCAAACCATCCAGCCTCCCTGGCTCTGGCAGGAGAAAAGAGCAGCCTAGAGCTATAGATATGGGTGCTGCCCTTCCCCCATCCAGGGAGCTTAGTGTGGTAGGCAGTTGCCAGTCCCAGTGCTGGTTGCTGCCTCTCTGCCAAGGAGCTCAAAGGGCTTAGACAAAAGGCAGCTGCAGCTGGTGCTGGTCACCCCTCCCCCAAGGAGTTTGGTTGGCTTAAGCAGATTCCAGCTGAGAGGCTGTAAGAATCTGCACATTCCAGGGTTGTGAGGCTACGCCCCGGTGGCATGGTTTCATGAGTGGGATCTTTCGATCCATGGGTTGCACAGTTCCACGGAAAAAGCAGTTTCCCTGGCTGGGTAGCATGCTTACTCACCACCTCACTTGGCTGGAGGGAACCGACTCCTCTTCCCCTTGTGGCTCTCAGGTAGGCCACCGCACCACTCTGCTCTTCCTTCTCTCTATGGGTCATGCTGCCTTCTAGTCAATTTTGGTGAGAGAACCTGGTTACCTTGGTTGCCGTTGAAGGATTCACACGCTTATCTTTTTTTTTTTTTTTTTTTTTTTTTGATAGGAGCCTCCAAAGGCCGCTGCTTCTAGTTGGCCATCTTGGCCCCGCCCCGAAACAGTAACTTTTGAAGAATAAAAGAAAAAGCAAAAGAGAAGCATTACTAAAATATTAAACGGTTACATTTACAGCCAAAATTTGTTTTGTTTTTATTTTTTTGTGTTTTCATTAAGAAGACATTGTGTTGGTATGAAATATGGGTTCTGGTCACTCAAAGGGAAATTCTAGATTATTTGTAATATCATGTAATAACTTATAGCAGGAATTGGCAGACCATAGCCTGATTGCCAACCCCAACCCATTTTTGTAAATAAAGTGTTTTGGAATACAGCCAAGTTATTCATTTACATATTATCTGTGTCTGCTTTCAACTATAGTAGCAGGGTTGAGTAGCTGTGTCAGACACCATATGGCCTACAAAGCTTAAAATATTTACTATCTAGTCATTTATGGATAATATTTGCATACCTCTGCCCTATAAGCAAATTAATGCATATCTTGGAAATATAAAGTTATCAAATTTGTTATTTTTTAGCCATATATTAGTGGGTAGCATTTTTGTAATTAAACATAGAATAAAACCTCTACTGGAAATATTTCCCTCAAAAGGTAACCATCTTTTTATTCAGTCATTTATCTTGTTTAAAAAATTATTTTTATTTATTTATTTATTTTGAGGCAGTGTCTCACTCTGTTGCCCAGGCTGGAGTGCAGTGGAGATCTCGGCTCACTGCAACCTCCACCTCCCA
The DNA here is from genome assembly GCF_009828535.3 of Hylobates moloch. Lineage (NCBI taxonomy): Eukaryota > Metazoa > Chordata > Mammalia > Primates > Hylobatidae > Hylobates > Hylobates moloch. Next base: position 64,522,063 of record NW_026652279.1, on the reverse strand, counting down.
GGTTCAAGTGATTCTCCTGCCTCAGCCTCCAAGTAGCTGGGACTACAGGCACCTGCCACCATGCTCAGTTATTTATCAAAGCATCTGTGCTAAGGAATATACATTCAAAAGCATTCGGTAGAAGATTTCATATTTATTTGTCTTCGGAAAGAATTTGGTTTTTATTAAAATGCAGAAATACCTGAGAGAGATTATGTTAGTTAAAAATATAGGGATGTGTATGTGGTACGTGTGCGTGTGTGTGTGTGTATTTTCATAAAGGAGTGTTAGTCAAGTGCTTGCTACTGACTTGTAACCAAGCTAAGGTTTGGCTGCATGCCACCTGAAAAGACAAACACATAAGAAGTAAGGTTTCATGGAAGGAAAGCAGCTTTATTCAAGTGGTGACACCTTGGGAGACGGCCAGACTCAAGTCTCAAAAAGCCATCTTAAATTCTCAGGCTGTATAAGGGGATTTTAAGGGGGAAGGTTGCATGGAAACTGTACAGGAGTGTGCATGGTGCAGGTCTGCTTGTTGTTTTCCACTGCTAGTTTGAGTAACAGACTATCCAGAGGCCTGGTTGGCATCATCTCAGTAGAGGTCAGGTTAGGGATTAACTGCACAACTGTTACATCTTGAAAGGGAGAAAATTGAAACTGCCATCTCTGCCTCATGCCTGGATTGTTGTAAGATTAGCCTTTGGACATTTCAAGCAAACAGGTAGTTAGATATATGTGTATCAAGAAACAAACAAGGGAGGGATTATCTTTAGAGTAAGCTAACAAACTGGCTATACTGGTTATATTAGGAGACATTTCTCAAGGACTCTTTTTAATGCTAGCTAATTCTCTCATTGTGCATTTTGACTAATTGCCATGACAGACACTAAAAATGTATTTGTGATTTGTTCAACTTTTATTTCTTTTTCAACTTTTATTTTAGATTTAAGGGATACATGTACAGGTTGGTTTTATGGGTATATTGTGTGACACTAAAGTTTGTGATACAAATGATCCCATCACCCAGGTAGTGAGCATAGTACTCAATAGTTTTTCAACCCTTATCCCCCACCCCACTCCTTCCTCTAGTAGTTTTCAGTGTCCATTGTTGCCATCTTTATATACCTGAGTACCTAAGATTTAACTCCCACTTATAAGTGAGGACATACTTACTTATAAGTAAGTATGGTTTTCTGTTTGTGCATTAATTTACTTGGGATAATGGCTTGCTGACTTATCCATGTTGCAGCAAAAAACATTATTTCTTTCTCTTTTTTGTGGCTGCATAGTACTCCATGGTACATATATACTATATTTTCTTTATCTGCTACACAATTGGTGGGCACCTAGGTTGATTCAATCTGTTTGATATTGTGAATAATGCTGTGATGAACTTACAAGTGTATACCTTTTTGGTAGAGTGATTGATTTAAAAAATATATATATATATATACCCGGTAATGGGATTGTTGGATCAAATGGTAGTTTTGTTTTAAGTTCTTTGAGAAACCTACAAACTACTTTCCACGGTGGCTGAACTAATTTACATTCCCACAACAGTATATAAGTTTTCCCTTTTCTTTGCAGCCTCACCAGCATCTGTTTTTGCTTTTTTTTTTGAGACAGGGTCTGACTCTGTCACCCAGGCTGGAGTGCATTGGCATGATCACAGCTCACAGTAGCATTGACATCCCCAACTCTGGGCTCAGATGATCCTCCCATCTCAGCCTCCATGGTAGCTGGAACTACAAGTGTGTGCCACCTGCCCAACTAATTATGTATATTCATATATATATATGTGTGTATATATTTATGTATATTCGCATATATATTTATATATGAATATATATAAAACTAAAATGTATATACATAAAATTTATGTGTGTGTGTGTGTGTGTGTGTGTATATATATATATATTTTTTTTTTTTTTTTTTTTTTTTAAGAAACTGGGTTTTGTCTTGTTGCCCAGGCTTGTCTCAAACTCCTGGGCTTAAGCAATCTGCCCCCCTTGGCCTCTCAAATACTGGGATTACAGGCATGAGCCACCACACTGGACTTGTTGTTTTTTTGACTTTTTAATAATAGCCCTTCTGACTGATTTCAAATGGTATCTCATTATTGTTTTGATTTACATTTCTCTCATGATTAGTGATGTGGAACATTTTTCATATGTTTCTTGGCTACTTATATGTCTTTTGAGAAGTATCTGTTAGTATATTTGCCCACTTTAATGGACTTGTTTATTTATTTATTTATACTTGTTGAATTGTTTTAGTTCTTTACAGATTCTGAATATTAGACCTTTTTCAGATGCATAGTTTGCAAATATACTCTCCCATTCTATAGGTTGTCTGTTTACCCTATTGATAATTTCTTTTGCTGTGTAGAAGCTCTTTAGCTTAATTAGGCCTCACTTGTCAATTTTTGTTTTTGTTACAATTGCTTTTGAGGACTTAGTCATAAATTCTTTCTCAAGCCCAGTGTTCAGAATGGTGTTTCTTAGCTTTTCTTCTATGATTGTTGTAGTGTGAGGTCTTATATAAATGTGCTTGTTTAAAAAAGTGTTGAGTTAATGATTTATATTCTTTGTGTAAAAGTATACACAGCATCAGATTATAAATAAAATTTAAATTATATTTTACTTAGAAATTATAAAAAAAAGATTTTCTGTGAACCATAGACTAAATTTCCAGTAGGTTCTCATTTTTTTCTCCCTACATCTGTATTATATTGTGCTTTTAGCAATCCTAGATATATGTTTATTAAGGTGTGATGGAGGCCTAATATTTACTGTGTACCCACTACGTCCTGAAAAACCATGAATTGCCATTAATTATCACAGTCTGTGTCAAACAATACACAAATCCTTGGAAGACAGTACTATTTATAATTGTGCTGTTGCTTATATGAAGGGATGTACACTCACATGGAGGCCATAAGTGTATATACACTTTGTATACTTAGCTTATTATGTTATGAAATATGTTTAAAATGGGTGTTCTTTGAAATTTTCCCAAAATTGATAATCTTGAATAAGAATCTTTTTGAGGATATTTCTAAAATAAGTAATATATCTTATCTGCTTAAGATATAAACAAGAACCTTTGTTTTCAACCAAAATAATAGTTATATTCAAATTATGAAGCATATTTTTGCATAGGAGTTTTATGTTTTTGTTTTTGGCATGGGTCTTCAGTAATGCCTCCTGCAAATTCAGCATTATTATATATTGTCATTATCTTATTTTTGTACTTCTCTTTCTCTGTGCCCTCTCCACCACCCAATCTGTCTTATTTTTGCCCTTTAAAGAACTGAATTTATGCTGAATGGTGAATATTTTATCATTATGCTTATTTATATTTGAGCTTTCTTATACTGTGTACTTGATTAAACTTTCCTGTAAAATGTGACTATATTTTCCCATTTTATACCTCTTGTCTTTTAAGATAGAGATAAACAGATAGAAAGAGATAAAAAGAGAGATAGATCAATAGATAGATATTCAACCCATTCATTCTAATTCATCAAAAGTAAGGATTTGGAAAAATTATTTACCATTAAATATTAAAATGATTTTTCAGAATTTTACTTCCTTCCTTCCTTTCCTTCCTTTCTCCCACCTTCCCTCCCTCCCTTCCTTCATTTCTCCCTTTTTCTTTCCTCTCTCCCTTCACCTCCTTCCTTCCTTCCCTCCCACCTTCCTTCTTCCTTTCCTTTCATTTCCTTCTTTCCTTCCTTTCTGTTATGGCATAAATATGCAAAACTTGTTTGGAGGAAATGGAGAAAATTATTGCTTAATACATCTCTTCTTCCATTGAAGTTCTTTCTGTATGTGTATACTTGGCATTCTTAGGAAAGGACTGTGATGTTGAAACATAAATTAGCAATGCTTGCAGAATTTAATGATCTGCCTGTGAATGCAAAATATATCATGTAATAATTCTGTACCTACTAATGAAACATTGAAGAGTCCAGCATTGCACGTGGAATGTTTCTTTAAATGAACATTACTTCAAAGGGATGATGATCAAAGTATTTAAGAATTCCTAAAGGATCAGAAGTTCTTTTTTGAGATAATTTTCCTTAACATAACAATGCATGTTTATTTGCTGTCTGATGGCCATGGAGTAGTGGTATTTTATGAAAAAATGTCTTAAATTTGCTGTGACAGCCTCTTTTCCCAGAAGATTAGCATATCAAGGTTTGTCTTCTATATATATTTGTAAGCTAGATAAAAGTGTTAAGTCTAATTGAAATGGTTCCTTTAGTAGATTTAATGAACCCTCCACCAACAAGTAAATTAAGCTGAAAATTATTGACACAAGTTTTATCATTGGAGAAGAAAATAATTACCAAAATCATTGTCTCCTCTTTTGATCAAATTTAACTCCCTTGTCATAGAAAATTGTAAATTGAAATTAGGAGTAAAGGCCTGTGTGAAAAAAGAAGTAACATACAATAAAGTATTGTAGAAGAAAATCTTACTAGTTGCTGAAACCTTATACTGTAAGAAAAAGCAAGGGAAATAGATGTTCAATTGGTAAAATCAGTATAAAGTAACAACTTAAAATGATTTTGTTCAGCTCTGTCATTAAGTAGGGCCTATAAGCAGTAGTGGAACTTTACCCCAGAAACGTATGTGTGTGTTTGCTTTTCCAGAAAGATCCAGGAGTGTTTGGGTTACAGCCAGTTTCATTTCTTAATACAGGAAAATTATGAGGCTCTGTCTGAACTGTCTTTTCAATGTCAAACTATGCTTTTAGAATAAAAGAATAAGTGTGGTAAGGGGAAAAACCCATTAAAACTTTTCCCATCTCCAATTTTAATGTTAAAAAGAATATATATATATATATATATATATATATACATGATTAATTAAAATAAATTATGTTTGGGAAAGGCTCTGAGTTCACAATGATAATCAAAAGGGACACATTAAAATACAAATACAACAGAGTGGAAGGGGATCAGGAGAGGAGTGAACACTGCTGGTGAGAACAGCACTGGAGAGCGTGATTCCACATCCAGAAGATGCAGTTCCCCACATATTTGACAAGGCTCCCAGACTCTGAGAGCATTATCAAGTTCACTGGGCTCACAGAAACAGATAATTTATTTAAAAATTAGGAACAAAAACTTCACTAATAGCTGATGATCTCTGGGTAGTGACTTTTTTTAAGTATGAGAAAACATTTAAGGAAAATCAGTGCTTTTGCATTCCATTTCAGAATTGCTTTGGCTATTTGTTTATTGTCTTTCCTTGTTTACTTGCACTATTTGGCTAACCTGCAGTTTGTTCATTCTTCCATTCTTCATTCTTCCTGAAAAAAAATCAACAGCTTCATTAATCTTAAAATTCTACAAGTTTCTGGTAATGACTTTAAACAATTAATGTATTTTCCAACAATAAAATCAACACTTCTGATTTTGAATGAAAAAAATCTGAATTTTTGGCAATGATTCAAAGCTTTTTCTCTGAATTTCAAAATTTTTGACAGAATCTCCACTTTAAACTCCCCCCCACTCTGTTAAATTTAACTATAATAATGTGAACATTCCAATTTCAGAAAAAAAGTAAATTAAATATAAAAAGTTCTAATAAGAAATAGTTATTTACATTATAAAATATGTATTTACTTTAAAATGCATACAATTCAGTTAAAATCAAGAGACTAAATGAGACTTATTTATAATAGCTCTATTAAGTAATAATGACATAAAATAAACTGTACTTTAAAGTGTGCAGTTTGGTAAGTTTTGACATATGTCTAGAGCCGTGAACCCATCATCACAACTAAGACAATAAGCATATCTTTCATTCCCAAATTTTTCCTTATGCACCTATGTAATTCCTCTCTCCTTTCCCTTAGTAAAGCCAATAACTATGGCTCTATACACTTGTCTCTTTATGTTGGTTAACATTTTCTAGAATTATCACAGCCATCTGCAGTATCCACTCTTTCGCCTACTCTTTAATTCAATATGATTATTTTGCCATTTGTTCATGTAACTGGATGTATCAGTACTCAGTATTAAAAGTTCATTACTTTTAATGCTGAGTAGTAGAGCATTGTTTGGCTATACCACTAGTTGTTTATCCATTCATTTGCTGATGGACATTTTGGTAGTATCTTGTTTGTGGCTGTTACAAATAAATTTGTTAAGAACATTTATGGAGGGGCAGAGCAAGATGGCTAAATAGAAGCCTCCAATCATCCCACTACCACAAGGACACCAATTTAACAACTATGTACCCAAAATAAGCACCTTCATAAGAACCAAAAATCAGGTGAGCATTCACAGTACCTAGATTTAATTTCATATTACTGAAAGAAGCACTGGAAGAGGGTAGGATATAGTCCTGATTTACTGATGGCACACCTCTTCCATTCCCTAGTAGTGGTTGTGTGGCTCAGAGTGAGAATCTCTGTGCCTGGGAGAGGGACAGTGCAGCAACTGTGAGACATTGCATTGAACTCAGTAGTCCTTTGTAATAGCAGAAAGCAAAACCAGACTGAACACAGCTAATGCCAACCCTCAGAAGGAGTATATTTAAATCAGCCTCAGCTAGAAGGGAATTGTGCATCCCGGCAGTCAAAAAATTGAGTTCTGGCAAGTCTCACCTCCACATGCTAAAGTGCTTGGGGGCCCCAAATAAACGGGAAAGGCAGTCTAGGCCCCAATGACTGAAACTTCTAGGTGAATCTAGGGCTGAACTGGACTCACAGCCAGTGGGCTTATGGGGCAAGTGACCTACACAGACACCATTTAGGGTAGTGAAGGGAATGCTCATGCTGCCAGATGTATTGGAGCTCCATTGTATGTTATTTGTTTCTTTTCTCTTGCTGCTTTTAGGATCCTTTATCCTTGATCTTTGGGAGTTCAATTGTTAAATGCCTTTAGGTAGTCGTCTTTCGGTTAAATCTGCTTGGTGTTCTATAACTTTATTGTATTTGGATATGGACATCTTTTTCTAGGTTGGGGATGTTCTTTGTTGTTATCCCTTTGAATAAACTTTTTATGTCTATCTTTACCTCTTCTTTAAGGCAAGTAACTCTTAGATTTATTCTTCTGAGGCTATTTTCTAGATCCTGTAGGCATGCTTTACTGTTTTTTATTCTATTTTTTGTCTCCTCTATGCATTTTCAAATAGCCTACCTTCAAGCTCACTAATCCTTCTTCTGCTTGATCAAGTCTGCTACTGAAAGACGCTGATGCATTCTTCATTTGTCCATCACATTTTTCAGTTCCAAAATTTCTGCTTGATTCTTTTAAATTACTTCAATCTACTTGTTAAATTTACCTGATAGAATTCTGAATTTCTTCTCATTTTCTGTCTCCCATTTATTTTGGGGTCTTTATTTGCATGCGTTTTTACCGCTTTATGTGTAGGGACCAGCCCCACAGGGTGGGTGTGTCTCTCCCCGTGTGCGGAGACGAGAGAGTGTAGAAATAAAGACACAAGACAAAGAGATAAAAGAAAAGACAGCTGGGCCTGGGGGACCACTACCACAAGTCGCGGAGACCAGTAGTGGCCCCAAATGCCAGGCTGCACTGATATTTATTGGATACAAGACAAAGTGGCAGGATAAGGAGAGTGAGCCATCTCCAATGATAGGTAAGGCCATGTGGGTCACGTGTCCACTGGACAGGGGGCCCTTCCCTGCCTGGCAGCCCAGGCAGAGAGAGAGAGGAGACAAAGAGAGAAACAACTTACACCATTATTAGAGACTTTTAGTACTTTCACTAATTTGCTACCGCTATCTAGAAGACAGAGCCAGGTGTACAGGATGGAACATGAAGGCGGACTAGGAGCGTGACCACTGAAGCACAGCATCACAGGGTGAGGGTTAGGCCTCCAGATAACTGCGGGCGAGCCTGACTAATGTCAGGCCCTCCACAAGAGGTGGAGGAGTAGAGTCTTCTCTAAACTCCCCTGGGGAAAGGGAGACTCCCTTTCCCGGTCTGCTAAGTAGCGGGTGTTTTACCTTGACACTTAGGCTACCCCTAGACCACGGTCCACCTGGCAACGGGCGTCTTCCCAGACGCTGGCGTTACCGCTAGACCAAGGAGCCCTCTGGTGGCCCTGTCTGGGCATAACAGAAGGCTCGCACTCTTGTCTTCTGGTCACTCCTCACTATGTCCCCCTCAGCTCCTATCTCTGTATGGCCTGGTTTTTCCTAGGTTATGATTATAGAGCGAGGATTATTATAATATTGGAATAAGGAGTAATTGTTACAAACTAATGATTAATGATATTCATATATAATCATATCAAAGATCTATATCTGGTATAACTATTCTTATTTTATATTTTATTATACTGAACAGCTCATGTTCTCGGTCTCTTGCCTCGGCACTGGGTGGCTTGCCGCCCACATTTATGTTCTTTTATAGTTTATTAATGCTCTGATCATTTTCCTTAGTATTGATACAAGACTTTTCTAATCTTCTAGGTGCTTCTTTCTGTGGCCTTGGGTAATTTTCTCACACATATGTGCTAATCATCACTTGGTCAAGTATTTGAGGAGGCACTCTACAAATTCAGTTTTTTTTCTTTTGCCATCACTCTCCTCTCTAGTAATCTATCTGCTGTGAACTCTTTCAGTTCACGGCTGGAGCTGTGACTCCAGCTATGTTTTCTGAACACAAAAAGACTGCCTGTCTCTACCTTGTTTCCTCCTCACTGTGTTGTACGCTGGGCTCTTTCTTTAGGCATAAGTTGGAGCAATGTTGAGGCTGACTTCATTTTATTCCTTTCTCTTGGGGATTATTTGTTTTTCTCCTTTTTTTTTAGTTGTTTCACCAGTAAGTATATATTTATTCTCTGTTATATCTCTGTGACCAGAAGTCCTGATAGAACAGATTTAATTTATCAGATTTTTAATAAACTCGAGAACATGTATATACACACAATATATACGTATATATTATGTATATATAAAACATATACATAATTATTATATTTTTGCTTTTCTTTGTAAGTTTGTGTCTATGATGTTTAGTGTGTGATATTTGTATATAGGTGTCATCATTTGAATCGTTGGTGCCAGTTTTTCATTTCTCCTTGTATTCATGCTTTTTCCCATATAACTTTGAAGTTCTTTCCACTAAAGCACAAGTGCTTTTCCAGATTCCTTGACTTTGGCCTTAGCAATAAGGTTTGGGCCAATGGAATATGAGTCTAAGTTGTAGTATGCCAGTTCTGAGCCTACGCCTCAAGTGGCCTAGCTTATTTTTGCTTGCTCTATTATACCTCTGTCAATACCACGAGCTTTCCTAGTGTTTTCTGGTGCAGACTGAGCCCCAACTGCAGTGAAGATTGAAACCAGCCAAGATCCACAGACTGAAGCAATTTCCTGCCATGTGCAGGCTAGATCAGATGACCTCAGCAAATCCCCAGAATAAATGATAGAGATGAAAAATATAGATATATGCGGATTCACTGATGATAATAAAATGAATAATGCATGCAGAAATTTCACAGATCAGGTCATTATAGCAAAATAATAGGACAACATGTCATGTAACTCCGGACAAGTAAGAAAAATAATATTTCTAGGGCAGTCCAGTTTACAAAATACTGAAATGGACCTGCAGAGTATCTAAGTCTGTTGGAGCATAGACAAAGAGTCAAGAAAATGCAGGATGGAGAGGCAGAGTTATAGCAATGCTAACAAGAATAGAACACTAAGAATTGTAGTTTTGTGGTCAGCAATAGGGGTCATGATGTGATAAATGCTGTTATCCAGACTGGAGCACAGTCTCTGTGAGTTACCCAAAAGAGGTTTCACAGGAAGAGATTCCCACTGGTCCAGTACGGTAACTTCTCCTAGCCATTTGAATAAAAATTTACTTGCTAAAGGGGATCTCAAAATATAGACCCACCTTTAGGTTTATTTTTTAAAATTGTTTTTATATAATTTGCATATATTCCCATTAAGAGTCTGTTCTTAACCCATTTATTATGCCTAGTGATCTGTTATTGGAACGCTAAGCTTGTGGAAGTTATTTATATCCTTCTGCTCAAAGTCATCACCAAGGTTTGATTTTTAAAAAAAAAAAGGCAACCTCTGGCATAAATGGGTTAAATCATTGTTGATAAAGTGTTTTCTACATTTTAATGAATTACAACTTATAAAAAACCTTCAGCATAGATATCTAAATATTATGGTCCTTATATTACTCTTAGAATGAAAAGACTTGTAGCCAGAGTGTTCAAACAGGAAACACTACTTTCTCATAATTCATCAGCAAGTTTAAAATGTACTGCAAATGTGTTCCTTCCTCTTGATCACTATTAATTTCATAGGTTAAACTTGGACTTTGTAGCCTAACAGTTCCACATTTGTGCCCCAACTATTCATTTTCTAAGAAGCAGCTGGTCGTTTCTTTTATCTTTCTTTTCCTTCGTTTTATCTTTAAAATAATATCCAAACTCAGGGTCATGGCTCAGGATGACCTCTTCTCCTTCCAGGATCTAGCCCTTGCCTGCCCCTGCACCTTCATCTCCAACACTGGCCTCACTTCCTGTGACTACGCTGTTACTCACATCACTCATTGTTTAGAACTCTCGAAATTTCTTCCTTTCGGGCCTTTGCATTTGTTGCTTCCTCTGTCTTAAGTATCTCCTCTTCTGTATGAGTCTTCTAGGGCTGCCCTAGCAGAATGCCACAAATTTATGTTTTCACATTTCTGGAGGTGGAAAGTCAAAGATCAGGGTTATGGCAGGGTTAGTTTCTGGTGGGGATGTTCTTCCTTAGTTGCAGAAGGCCACATTCTTGCTGTGTCATCACATGGTTTTTCCTCTGTGCTTGTGCACTTGTCATGTTTCTTCTTCTTATCAGGACAATAGTCCTATTGGTTTCAGGCCTGAGCCTTATAACCCTATTTAATGTTAATAACCTTTGTAAAAGCCCTATCTCATAATATATCACATTGGGGGTTAGAGTTTCAACCTATGCATTTTGGGGACACAATGTAGTCTATATCACCTTGCCTTATCCCTTGCCACTCAGATCATCACATGGTCGATGCCTTTTCATTACTCAGGTGTTATTTCTAATATCATTTCCTTGGAGAGTTCTCCCTCAACTATTGCTTAATCACAGTGTATTGTAACTCTACAGGACATGTCTGACCCTGTTCACTCATCACTAAAATTACTATATACAACCAGAGTTGTGCTTGGCACATATAATGAAGCATTGAGAAAACATTTGTTGAATAAATATTTCCTTCTAATACTGGTTTATGGGCATAACTATTTCTGAATGTGTCCTTTCTCAAAGGTAGACACCTGAGCTTTATGATCCATGGTGTTATCCTAAAAAACAACACAATATTATTATATTAAGTATACCACTGAATATAGCAATTGGTGTCTTGAGGAGTTACAACGTCATTATTTAAATAGGTTATCGTATTTTTTCCAGTAATCACCCCAGCTATATTAAAATGAAACTTCTCCCCTTTTTTCTCTAGGTAGCATCTTCCTTGACTCTTTCTTGGACAGATGCTATAACTTTTCAGCTACTTGAGTTATTAGTTTATTTCATTATTTATTGATTTGAAAATGCCAATCTCAAATTATACTCAAAGGTTTTTCTACATTTCCCATCTGTGATGACAGCTCTTATCGCTTTAAGAGTACTAGGTTGTGGGTGGGCTTCAAGACATCTCTTTTCACTCCCACTTCTAGATGCCAGCTCCATCTGTGATGTGACAAGAGCGGGTATATATCTTCTTACTTGACTCAATCAGATTGCAGTCTTCTTTTCCTTGGTGGTTGTTGCTTCTCAGGCTGACACTTACTCCAGATGTCCTCCGCATGGTTGGGCTCCTAATTCCTGTAATTCTGAATGGTCTCCATGTACCTTCTTTTAGAATCACCTAAGAGGTGTTCCACTTTTTGGGTCACTGAAAGAGACTGGTCAAGATTCAAATCTACTTATTTAATCACTTTATTCTTCGTTAAAATCCAACAAAGACTGATCCTAGCATACCTTTTCTTTGTTTTCTGCCTGAATGAGTATTAGCAGGCCAGCTTGAGCACAGCAGCAGCATCTACATCCATCACGCCCAAGAGTAGTTCATATCCTTGCTTCATCAAATAGGAGGACAAGTTATTTACCAGAATTCCTTATCTTAGCACCTCTCTCTCTCTGTTGGTCATTGCTTTCATGCCTGGGCAGCAATAAAGTATCTGTGGATCCAATGCCTCACTAACTCTTTTTTGTTTTTGAGATGGAGTCTCATTCTGTTGCCCAGGCTGGAGTGCAGTGGCGCGATCTTGGCTCACTGAAAGCTCTGCCTCCTGTTTTCAAGCAATTCTCCTGCCTCAGCCTCCTGGGTAGCTGGGACTACAGGCACATGCCACCACACCTGGCTAATTTTTTTGTATTTTTAGTAGAGACAGGGTTTCACTGAGTTAGCCAGGATGGTCTTGATCTCCTGACCTCATGATCCGCCTGCCTTGGCCTCTCAAAGTGCTGGGATTACAGGCATGAGCCACCGCTCTTGGCCCTTTGTTTTGTCTTTACATCTCTTTTTCAAATTTGAAATTATTTCTCATGAGAGATTGTCCCTAACCAGAATATTATTTCAAGTACTTTATTCTTATTTTATCTTTATAATTTACCTTCTAAGACTTTTTTCATGTTCTTATTTTGCTACTATATATATTTACTTAGTGATATGTTAGATATAATATTAGCAAATAAGACTAATATCTATTATCAGGGAAAATAGGTTTTCAACTTTATAGTATATGACCTTTAGAAGTAAAATGTTAGATTTTTTTTTTTTTACTATTTTACAATGTTTCTTTTAAAATTATTTCCTATTTATATTCATTTAGATTTAAAATCCTCCAATAAGGAAATCACTTATTTTCTCTGCTGAAGAGTTGTAAAATTCAATTATGCATAAAGACAAACATCACCCTGAGTAAAGAGTCATCCGTAAGATTAGCGGAATGAATCTGCTGCAACATTTACACTTCATACTCTGAAATTGATTTTTATGCATTTTAATGGAAGCAATATTTTGCATTTGAGTACATTACATAGGAAAATAAAATGTCAAGGCTTATTCCTCCCAGAGTTCACAATCTCCGTTTCTGTTTCTGTATTTTTTTCTCTTTTTACTTAGAGGAATTGTTATGAGATGATCTGGTGGTCAGTTCATTTCTCATTCTTTTAGAACAATAATTTGCATATTAAAGTGCTAATACAAATAAATATACCCTATGTTCCTATCTGTTATTCTTACTCTGTTGAGACCTAGTATAAGAGTAGAGCAGTAAATGGAATACAGTCTTATTTCTCAACTATATCTTTTTTCAAATGGAAAAATATATAAATATTTCTCATATGTTTAAATTTTTACTTTTATTTGAAACCACTAATGCCCAAATAATACATTGATCTCAGTCATGGGAAGAGGTGGTAAGACATGATTAATATGTCTTTATTGTATCTTGCTGTGATTTCATATAAAGAACATGCCATTTTATGACTCTCACTAGTGTAATGAATAAATTTTTGCTTTAGAATTAATGTACATACCCTGACATTTTATATCTAATTGATCTGAAAGAAATTCTAAAGAGAGTTAAACACTTTAGATTCCCAAACATGAAGAATTTGAATAAAGCATGAAAGGAACAGAGAGCTATTTGTTGTTTACTTTATTCTTCGAGAAGCTAAAACTTAGAATCTAAAGCACAGAAGAAAATGTCCCAATTTTCAAAATCAAGAAATCAAGAATCGTGCTTACATGGTTTTTTAACTCACATTTTCTATGAGCCAAGTGTTGTATTTAAAGATATTGCATTGAACATATTGGACACAGTTTCTTCCTGCAAAGAGTTAACATTTGCAAAGCTGTTCCCTTATTACTTCCTGGATATTTTTTTCTTCCCATTTTAGTGTTAGATTATTTTAAGTGACTCTTGATTCTTATTTTTTTACTTGAAAAAATATGGAAAAACAAAACAAAAACAAACTACCATTTAGTGACAAACTATGTGGTTTCCAAAAACCTGAAAAATTAAAATAGTTTTTGTATAATAATAAACTCATGTAAGAAGTTAGTTATGATTTAATGGAAATGCTGCCTCTGTATATGTAATGTAAAGAGGGGGCAATGTAATTTATTGATGAGGCATGCAGGCTCTGGATTTCAGATTGACTGAGTTCTAAGCTCAGTTTTGCCACTCACAGGGCAAACTGTTCAACCACTACAATATAGGAGAGAGAGCAATACCTATGTCATGAGATTTTTGTGAGGATTAAATGAGATAATGTACATAGAGGATTTAGTAAAGCACCTCTCACTACGTAAGCACTCACTATTATTATGCAACATTTCAACACTTTTTTAATAAAAAAGTAATTTAAAACTATTAGGGAAGAGAGACAGGAAGAGAAAGGGAGCGAGAGAGAGAATGAGTAAATAGGATTAATGAAAGAGTTGATTTAAGAAAGTCTCTGATATTAGTACTTTGGGTAGAAAAATTTTATGTTAGTCTTTTGCCAGATGCATAGTTAGTAAAAATTCTGTAGGTTGTCTGTTCATTCTGTTAACAGTTTCTTTTGTTATGCAGAAGCTCTTTAGGTTAATTATATCCTAGTTTTTGCTTTTGTTGCGATTGCTTTCAGTGTCTTCATGAAATCTTTGCCCGTGCCTATGTCCTCAATGGTATTTATGGTTTGGGGTTTTACATTTAAGTCCTTTTTATTTTTTAGAAAGAATCTCACTCTTTCGCCAGGCTAGTGTGCAGTGGCATGATCTCCGCTCACTGCAACCTCCGCCTCCCGAGTTCAAGCAATTCTTCTGCCTCAGCCTCCCGAGTAGCTGGGACTACAGGTGCACACCACCACACCCAGCTAATCTTTGTATTTTTAATAGAGATGGGGTTTCACCATGTTGGCCAGGATGGTCTCAATCTCCCTGACCTCGTGATCCGCCCTCCTCAGCCTCCCAAAGTGCTGGGATTTCAGGTCTGAGCCATCGCACCTGGCCTACATTTAAGTCTTTAATCCATCTTGAGTTTGCCTAATTTTTTATGAGGTTGTTGTTTTCTTGTAAATTTCTTTAAGTTCTTTACAGATGCTGGATATTAGACTTACTTCTGCCTATGGCTAGCCAGTTCTCCCAGCACCATTTATTGAATAGGAAATGCTTGCCTTGTTGCTTTTCTTGTTTTTATCAGGTTTGTTGAAGTTCAGATAGTTTTAAGTGTGTGGTTTTATTTATGGGTTCTCTATTCTGTCCCATTGGTCTATGTGTCTGTTTTTTGTTTTGTTTTGTTTTGTTTTGTTTTTACCAGTACCATGCTGTTTTGCTTACTGGAGCACTGTAGTATGGTTTGAAGTAGGGTAGTGTGATGCCTCTAGCTTTGTTCTTTTTGCTTCAGATTGCCTTGGCCAATCAGGCTCTTTTTGGTTCCAGATGAATTTTAGAATCGTTTTTTCCAGTTCTGTGAAGAAAGTTATTGATAGTTTAATGGGAATAGCATTGAATCTATAAATTGCTTTGGGCAATATGGCCATTTTACCAATTGATTCTTCCTATCCATGAGCATGGAATGTTTGTGTCATCTCTTATTTCTTTGAGCAGTGGTTTGTAGTTCTCCTTGCAGAGATCTTTCACCTTCTTACTTAGCTGTATTCCTAAGTATTTTTGTCTTTTTTTGTGTGGTAGTTGTGAGTGGCAAATTGTCTGTGACTTGGCTGTAAGTGTAATATCCAGCATCTGTAAAGAACTTAAAGAAATTTACAAGAAAACAACAACCCCATAAAAAATTAGGCAAAGGACATGAATAGACACTTTTCAAAAGAAGACATACATGTGGCCAATAGAAAGAAAGCTCAACATCACCAGTAGTTAGATAAGTGCAAATCAAAACTACAAGGAGATACCACCTATCACCAGTCAGAATGGCTGCTATTAAGAAGTCAAAAATAACAGATGCTAGCGAGGTTGTGGAGAAAAAAGGAAATCGTATTTATACACTGCTGGTGAGAGTGTAAATTAGTTAAACCATTGTGGAAGACACCGTGGTGATTCTTCAAAGACCTAAAGACAAAAATACCATTCAACCCAGTAATCTAATTACTGGGTATATACTCAAAGGAATATAAATCATTCTATTATAAAGTCACATGAATGTGTATGTTCATTACAGCACTGTTCACAATAGCAAAGACATGGAATCAATCTAAATGCCCATCAGTAATAGACTGGATAAAGAAAACGTGGTACATGTACACCATGGAATACAACATAGCCATAAAAAGGAATGCAATTATGTTCTTTGCAAGGATTTGGATGGAGCTGGAGGCCATTATCCTTAGCAAATTAACACAGGAACAGAAAACTAAATACCGCACGTTCTCACTTATAAGTGGGAGCTAAATTATGGGAACACATGAACACGTACAGGGGAACAACTCACACTAGGGCCTCTCAGAGGGTGGAGGGTTAGAGGAGGGAGAGGGTCAGGAATCACAAGTAATGAGTACTAGGCTTAATACCTCGATGATGAAATAATCTGTACAACAAACCCCATGACACAAGTTTACCTATGTAATAAAACTGTACCTGTAACCCTAAAATTAAAATGTTAAAAAAAAGAGTAGCCACTAGAAGATAAGCCACCTCCAAGGAAGAAAACACCTCCAAGGGAAAAAAAGGAAACAAAATGTACTTTTTACAATAGAATGTGTTGATTCTTCTTGAAGAATACTAGTCTCAGTAGGATTTTAGCTATTTTTAGTCTGCTAAGAATTGGCCTGAATAAACATTAACAGGTTAATGAAGTCTCTGAAAATAAGTGAATCCAGTTGCTTGTTTAATGTCCCAAACTCAAACTTTTAATGCTTTATAGTAGTCTCACTTCCTTTTATAACTTCAAGGAAATAGTTTCTTTCCCAGAGGCATACTTCCTTTAAAATAATGTCTATTTTTATTAACATCCCTTTGTGGCCATAACTACTATTAGGTAGTTGGAGTAAATTATCTTACTGATGAGCTATTTCTGTTTCTAATAGTTCTTAATCAAGAATGATATGCAATTGGGACACAAATTTTCTTCCTTCAGACTTACTCCAAATTCCTGTATCCTGGTCCCCAAGGTGGAATTGCGTGTCTAGAATTCCCTTTAAAACTGTCAATAGCCGAATTTTCTTTTGTTACTATCTGGCACTT
The DNA here is from genome assembly GCF_009828535.3 of Hylobates moloch. Lineage (NCBI taxonomy): Eukaryota > Metazoa > Chordata > Mammalia > Primates > Hylobatidae > Hylobates > Hylobates moloch. Next base: position 64,504,869 of record NW_026652279.1, on the reverse strand, counting down.
TAAGCAACTTTGGCATCATTTAAGAATTTTGATGTTTTATTTTGAAGTTCCAAAAGTGAAAATAAAAGCACGTGGAGGGTAGGATTAACAATACTTGATTGGACCATCTAGAAGTGACTGAAGAAACTGGTTTTGTTTATATAGAGAGGAGAAACCCAAAGACTGATTTAGTAACTAACTATATAGAGAGCAGAACTAAATTGCTGCTTTAATTTCCCTGGTGAATTTGTAGAATTTAACCACTTTAAATAACAGTTTCCCCATTTGCAAGATGAAGATAATATTTCTGCTTTATGACTGTTTGGGGAGGATTAAATGAGACAATATAGATTAAATATTGAATGTAGTGACTGGTAATAATAGGAGCTCAATAAAAGTGTCTTCCTTTCTTTTGTCTTCTTTAATAGGTGGTATGATCACTATGGATATCAAAATGGGAAGTTACATTTGTGATTACTTAAAACATTCAGAAACATTATCTGCTACAGTGGTTAGCTGTGGAATATCCTTTCTCTTTCTCTTTCCAAGGAAAAAAAATGCAACATTGATTTTTGAGGAACAAGTACAATGATCTTCACAATCAAATGTTATTTCTAAAAGAGTTTAAAACGTAATGATGATTTTTCAGTTTATTAAAGCTGAAAAATCATTATTCATGTGCTGTTTATAGATGTTCTTTGATTTTAAGATCCTAATAAGATGCTGTAATTAAAAATGGTATAAATGAAATACGATTTCTCATTAGTACAACTCATTAATAAAATATTTATATTCTTATGGATCATAGTAAAATATAAACATTATGTCATTTGATAATTTTTGTTTAATTCTTGATCTGTTAAATGTTTTTAAGTCTAAGCAAACCCTTTTGCTTAAAGATGAACATTCACCTCAGAGTTAATATATGTCTTCCTTTTTCTTTTAACCATTGGATATAGTAGCTTCAAACATTTATAAACAAGAAGGAAATGAAATATTGGAATTTCATAAAATAAAAACAAAAGTTAGAACATCGACTTAAGTATATCAAAATTGGAATTAAAGTTAACACTTCTTGCAAAATAACAATAAAATTCTAATATGCATGGATTAGTCTACTCCACATTTTGACTAAATGTAGGAACAAAAGTTAGTAAATATTATTTTCTTTGTTAAAATATTGAGTTAACTAGATATAAACAGAGTAATTTGGTAAAAATTATTTTCTAAATTCCAGTTTTATTACAGCTTCTAGTAAGATCAAGTTATAAAAGTAAAAATTATTATATAATTACATATAAATTACATAAAAATTTTAAAAGTTCAAATCCCCTGTGATGTTTTTAATAAATTTATTTTGATAAAGACCATTTTAAAATTTATTTGAAGATAAATGAGGAAAAGGCCTAAAATAATTTATGTAAGAGAAATACTAATTCTCAATAAGAATTATGCTGAAAGAAAAAAGCTAGAAAAAAATACATACTGAAGCACAAAATAATACATAATGATACATCAATATTTAGAAAATGTAAACTAATCGATTCTGACAGAAAGCAGACCAGTAGTTAACTGGAGCAGAGTATGTAGGGACAGACGATTGCAGAGGAAAAGAAAGTAATGGGGTTGATAGTAATATTTTGTAACTCTGTCGTAGTGGTGGTTTCATCAAAATTTATTGAATTGTGTATTCATGAAATTGGCTGCATTTTGCAGCAATATCTCATCAAAGTTTATTTAAAGAACAATAGTTTCACTTCTTTAGTTTTGAAGCAAATAAAAAATATGAAGGCACTATTTTTTATTAACCAATGGATTAAAAAATAAAATGAAAACAAACCAAAAAATTAACAATACTGGTATCACTGAAATCTATGAAGATGGTGGCAGTATCAGTTGGTCAGACTTTTGGATAAACAATTTGGTACTGCATCTCCACGTTCATCAAAAATATCCTTACCCTTTGACATACCAGTTTTGCTGTCATGAAATTGTCAATAGAATGATCCAGAAGGATAAAGTGACATGCAAAAAGACTTTCTTTTCTGAGTAGGTTATTCTAGTAGTTTTGAATCTTAGTCCAGATATTCAGCTGTGCAAAAAATATCTTTCCTTTCTCCAAATCAGTTGAATCTATTTTTGACCTATTTGCTGAGAAAGTAGAAATTTAACTTGAGTTATTGCTACTGACTTCACCAAATTGTGCCAAGTTGCTGAAGCCTAACTTAATACCTATGAATCAAGGACACTCGTCAAATCATTTGCCATTAGTTCACACTGGACCCCATTCCAGCCTATAGCATTCAGAGATCTGCTATGTTCCTATTACTCTCTGAGAAAGGCCATATTCGGAGGACATGAGGTACACTCTACCTAGAAGCTAGCCTATTTGGTATTCCAGGTAGCAATTCCTTTGATGTCTTGCCATCATCCAGAGTTAGAGCCACAGAGCACGGCTTATGTCTCCACTACTTCTGTAACCCCTTTAGTCTCTAACTTTTTTCTCCTCCTTTTCCTTAGCCACTATAGTTCTCCTAACCTCTATTCCCCTTCCAGAATATTTAGCATAATCTTTTTAGTGAGCTTGGCTACTTCTTAGAACTTGGGTGTAGAGATGGGTGTGGTGCATAATTATTACCTCATAAATTACCCTGCTAAATGTGTTTTAATGAAGAGTTTGTAAATGCAAGGAATTAATTAGAAAAGTATCTAGTGGATGAAATATTATTGCTAAAATTGAAGAATAGAAGCAGAATACAAATTTATATTTACTGTGAATATGATGTCTTAAGAATCATGTATACTATTTGTTATGATGAGATAAATTATGAGAGTTTTTCCATCGCCATAAACTATGAAGTTGTATGGGTGTGTGTGTAATTTCTTAAGAAAAATACATGTCTATTATTTAACATACTAATGTATGAGTTGGCTAATTTAAATTCAAAGAGTTAAAGAATACTGACTGATCATAATTATGAGGTCATCCTTATTATATAAGTTATTCAGGGGACGAGTGACTGGGAAACGTCAAAGAAAAGTTAAGAATTTCTTGGAAGTGTACCAGTACCGGTACCAAAACAGAGATATACATCAATGGAATAGAACAGAGCCCTGAGAAATAATGCCGCATATCTACAACTATCTGATCTTTGACAAACCTGACAAAAACAAGAAATGGGGAAAGGATTCCCTATTTAATAAATGGTGCTGGGAAAACTGGCTAGCCATATGTAGAAAGCTGAAACTAGATCCCTTCCTTACACCTTATACAAAAATTATTTCAAGATGAATTAAAGACTTACATGTTAGACCTAAAACCATAAAAACCCTAGAAGAAAACCTAGGCAATACCATTCAGGACATAGGCATGGGCAGGGACTTCATGTCTAAAACACCAAAAGCAATGGCAACAAAAGCCAAAATTGACAAATGGGATCTAATTAAACTAAAGAGCTTCTGCACAGCAAAAGAAACTACCATCAGAGAGAACAGGCAACCTACAGAATGGGAGAAAATTTTTGCAACCTACTCATCTGACAAAGGGCTAATATCCAGAATCTACAAAGAACTCAAACAAATTTACAAGAAAAAACCCCATCAAAAAGTGGGCACAGGATATGAACAGACACTTCTCAAAATAAGACATTTCTGCAGCCAAAAAACACATGAAAAAATGCTCATCATCACTGGCCATCAGAGAAATGCAAATCAAAACCACAATGACATACCATCTCACACCAGTTAGAATGGCGATCATTAAAAAGTCAGGAAACAACAGGTGCTGGAGAGGATGTGGAGAAATAGGAACACTTTTACACTGTTGGTGGGACTGTAAACTAGTTCAACCATTGTGGAAGTCAGTGTGGCGATTCCTCAGGGATCTAGAACTAGAAATACCATTTGACCCAGCCATCCCATTACTGGGTATATACCCAAAGGACTGTAAATCATGCTGCTATAAAGACACATGCACACGTATGTTTATTGTGGCATTATTCAAAATAGCAAAGACTTGGAACCAAGCCAAATGTCCAACAATGATAGACTGGATTAAGAAAATGTGGCACATATACACCATGGAATACTATGTAGCCATAAAAAATGATGAGTTCATGTCCTTTGTAGGGACATGGATGAAACTGGAAACCATCATTCTTAGCAAACTATCGCAAGGACAAGAAACCAAACACCGCATGTTCTCACTCATAGGTGGGAATTGAACAATGAGAACACTTGGACACAGGAAGGGGAACATCACACTCCGGGGACTGTTGTGGGGTGGGAGAAGGAGGGAGGGATAGCATTAGGAGATATACCTAATGCTAAATGACAAGTTAATGGGTTCAGCACACCAACATGGCACATGTATACATATATAACAAACCTGCACGTTCTGCACATGTACCCTAAAACTTAAAGTATAATAATAATAAAATAAAACAAAAAGAATTAAAAAAAAGGATGAGACCCATTATTTTGCTTGTGAGCTAGATCCAAATATGAGTCACTATCTTGACTGTGGCCAGATCCACATATGAAGGTCACAATTCCAATTTTGTGTATTTACTTGTTAGACTCAGGACCTTACGAGTGGGCTTTTGAAATACGAGGTGATAAAAAATATTTACTTTCACCTGTGTGTGTAATCGAGAATTCTAATCTGAACTTCTTGCTGATTCTCATCATGAAACTCTCTGTACCACCCAAGGAGTTTACACACCATGAGGTACTGTTGTAAAGTTCTGTGAGCTTGGTACAAATATTCAACCCCAGACCTTACCTATTGCCCTAAGCCTAGCGATAAAGGGCAGAATATTTTTTATTGGCTGAATCGCAATATAAGATTGACAATCGTGCCTGTGAACTGAAGTAATGTATATGTCATAGTCTTGTTTGTGAGCAAAAACTAGGCAGGGAGTTAACACCACTTAAATATTGAGCCAAAATCATGTCACAATGCACTCTTCAGGTAGGTTATGGGAATTAGAGTCACATTAACTGAGTGCTGGACTAGGCAATATGAAACCTTCCCAAATGTGGAAAAAAAAAAAAAAAAAAAAGAAGTATACCAGTACCACAACCAAGGAATACAGGGAATCCTGAGCAAGCGGTATTATGAGGAGGCTGCTGGAGACTCGGTACTCTTGGAAAGGTTGTTATGAGATGGCTTAGGGTCTAACAATTTAAGCTTTACTATGTGTACCGCTTTTTTGAAATTGCATTTTTAATCACAATGATTGTAGTTAAAGCATTCTAAGCGTGCACTGATATTAATCAAATTATTCTAAGTTGTAAAAAACTTGTAGAAAATAATGTAGACAAAATTTAACCTAGGAAAATTTCCGAACTAATTTTAGTGGTATAGGTGAGAAGCTGGTCAGTCGGTCAGCACAAGTAAACAATGAAGTAACACTCTGAATTTATCCACATATATCATGGATCTTTAAGAAAATTCACGTAGAGATATTCAAAACAAATTATTTAAAGATCACTAGTGAGCAAACAAATTAAAACGTTCTGGTTTTACTCATAAAAAGTGGTAGCTATATGATAGTGTTTGGCTGATAAGAGTATTAGAATGCTGAACATCCTCTATAGAAAGTTGCACATATTCTTAACCTAATAACAGAATAAAAGATGATGAGGAATGTCAACTCAGATTTAAAAACGAATCCTTACTTCCTAAAGTGAGAGACAAATAATAAATTAATGTTCATTCTATGGAAATGAAATTGAGATTCAAGTAGACCATGCATTTGATAAGAGCCCCAAATTAAAGCTGTATATTTCAAGACTATAAAATGCTGTTATGTCTAATCACCCCCCAAATTATAATACCTCTTTTGTCAAGTAATGAAAGCTTGATATAGAAAGGGACATATCAGGCCATTGTGGTTTTAGAAATCAAACAATGTTTTCTGAGAATTGTTCTGAGCTAAAACAACAACAACAACAAAACCTCAGACTTTGGATTTGAAGGGGTTTACCTTAGTAGTCTGTTTAATTTGTTTTTTAAACTTACTGCTGACCACAGTCTGCCCATCTGTGTCACATTATAAAATATATTCTAAGTCTACAGTCTAATTGGGACTATAACTTTAGGAACATGGGAACTTTAGGGAAAAAGAAACTTTCTTGACAAGGTTGTATTTAAGCATTCTTTTTTTTTTTTTTTTTTTTTTTTGAGACAGAGTCTCGCTGTTGCCCAGGCTGGAGTGCAGTGGCGCGATCTCGGCTCACTGCAGGCTCCGCCCCCCAGGGTTCATGCCATTCTCCTGCCTCAGCCTCCCGAGTAGCTGGGACTACAGGCGCCCGCCACCTCGCCTGGCTAATTTTTTGTATTTTTAGTAGAGATGGGGTTTCACTGTGTTAGCCAGGATGGTCTCGATCTCCTGACCTCGTGATCCTCCCGCCTCGGCCTCCCAAAGTGCTGGGATTACAGGCGTGAGCCACCGCGCCCGGCCAAGCATTCTTAACTCACATAATCAAATTATTCTAACTGATAAAAATGAAAATATGGTAATTTTTGGATTATAGTTTCATGTTTCTATGAAAAACAGTTTGATCTTAGTGATGAATTTTGTACTTTCTGACCTCCAATGTGATGTTAATATGAACAGATCTGGGCAAACTAAATTCTGCTTCTGTTCCTTAGGGAGAGTTTTACAGTCTTTGCAGTTGTCAGTGCCATGGCTGTACATTATCACAATCTCAATATTTTCAGTGTTATAGACTTAATATATAAATTTTTTATTGTCCATGAAAACACCATTGTGAGCAGTTTGTTCATCTAATGAGTCTCTTTTAATTTCCGTATTGACAAATGTGTTCTTTTGAAGGTTGTATCCCTTGCTTAAAGTCACCTCCAGCTATAAATTATTTTTTAAAACATCAAGAATTCAGTTGTGTCTGAACAGATGGCTTTTTGGATTTTCCTTTACCTGATTGCTTAACATCACCCAGGTTTAGGTATTATTTTTAGCATATTGCCTATACCAGTTGTTTTCAAATTAGCATAAGCAGTCTACTGAAATGAATATGTGCACACACACACATACACATACAGAGTACTGTTTCTGTGTTCCAAATTGAATTGTTAATGGAACTACAATATATAAGTCACGGGAGAGGTCCTCTTGTACTTCCTTTTGAACTTTTCTGAGACCTCAGAGCAATTAAGGTTCCTCACACAACAATTTGAACACTTCCTTTATCATTATACTGTTTGGTAAAAATTCTTTTGAAAGAAATAAAATGGTAGCCATATTTTTACATGCAGTAGTTCCAGAATATTCTGCCAAACTTCTAAGAATAATTTAAAAGTAGATTTAAATCCTATTCCTTCTTTTTAACACCCTGACTTTGTTTTGCTCTCAATTAAGATTTTAGTTTCTCCAAAACTCCTTTTAGAAATAAGTGAAATCCTATTAGAAGCATGTGAAATATTTATATAGGGTCATTATTATAGGTCAAAACCACCCAGTTTTCCTGAAAAGAAGTGCACAAGCACTCCAGCAATTTCCGCTGTTATTTTATCTAACTCCTCTCAGCTCCCTTTTCCCCTGTCTTCTTTTTTCTTATGCTATATTAAGTACCTTACCTTTTCTGCAAGTCTCTCACCAGGATGCTTTGCAGATAAAATTTCCCTTTTGTGTAAAATGGGACAGATGAGAAGTAGGTTTTGGTGGTACATAACTTTAATAGACACTAGGACTTTTTACATAGTGCCCTCTTATCATTCTTCTTTTTTTCAATCTCTCCTCAACTATATTTTGAAACAGTGATATGCTCCTTCTAGTATTGTAAGTATTGCTTGTTCTTTGATTGTTTGCTATTGAGTATTTCCTTAATGATAAAATTCTTCCCTACTTACAGTTCTATTTTTGAGATTTTGGCCTTCAACATTATGGGATTTTGTAGCATACTCCGTATTTGAAAATAATTTTCTTTATATTTTCAACTTCTTACATGTAAAGACTGATGGTTCTTCATTTATTGTCAGAGATTTCTGCTTCTTGAGTTACCTTGACTTGATAATATATCTTGATATGTTAGTCATTTATAATGTATCTGAATGTTTCTTTGCTATGGTAAAATATATGACAGTGCTTTCATTTAATATTTATTGTATTTTATTAATTAGGGTGTTGTGGACGGAATGTATTTCCCCAAAACTTAATATGTGGAAATCGGATTCTCAGTGTGATTATATTTGGAGGTGGGGCTTTTAAGAGGTAATTAGGTCATGAAGAAATGAACTCTCATGAATGGGATTAGTGCCCTCATAAAAGAGGCTCCAGAATGCTTCCTTGTCCCATCTGCCTTGTGAGGATACAAGAAGGTAGCCATTTATGAACAAGGAAGCAGGCCTTCATCAAATACCGAATATGCCAGTGCCTTGATCTTGTGCTTCTCAGCCTCCAGAACTCTGAAATATACATTTTTGTTGTTTATAAGCCACCCAGCCTATGATATTTTTATTATAGCTTAAACAGACTAAGATAAAGGGTGATTTGAAAAATAAAGTGTGAATTATGTCTTTGATTCTTTAAATCAGTTTCTGTCTTGTTCCATTTTTGGTCAATTCCTATTTTATAGAAATAGTATTAGGCCAAAGAGAGGACTAAATATGAAAATGCTTTCAAAGATTTCAAAGAAAGGCATATAATAAACACCAAATAGTATAATAACTATTATTATCCCCATTATTAATGTTGTTATTTTATTCATGATGAGCAGAGCAAAATCATTATTAAAAACTGAGTTGTGAGTGTTTTTTGCATTTTAATCTTTCTGGCAATTTTCTTACCTAGCTTAAAAAGATGACACTGGCAGCTAAGTCAATTGTTTTTTTCTCCTAACTTGGATGTTCTTCTATTTGAGTCCCTTTGTATACACAAAGAAGGATTCAATTCAAAGGAGAAGAGTCCTAGTTTTCAAGTGACATTCTTGAGCTCTATTCTGGCAGTACCCTTTGCTGGAGTTTTTCCTTAAACTAATCACTTAACATTTTACATTTACTTTCATCCCCATAAAATATGGTTAATAATCTTCCTAGATGATTGTAACAATCATTAAATGAAAAGGTATATGTAATGGGCACTTTAGATCCTCTTCCTGTATTTCATTACTGAGCAATTGTACCCATCCCTCAGTGCCGATTGTTGGCTGCTAATAGCTCACAGCTGCTCCCTTCTCTAAAAGTTGCCGTTGACTGGGAGCTACTAGGTCAGTTATGTGACTTGCCGACCCCTGGAGAATTCTATGGCCATTGATGGACTAATATGAGAGGTTCAAAAGGTCAGACCCCTTACTTTTTAAGTATACTAATGAGGCAAAATGTTTGTTTGTTTATTAAAAAAATTAAAACTACCATTGACTTAAAAGGTGTATTTGAACAAACTAGATGGTAAGTTTCTTAACCAAATTTATTAAAGCACTTCCTATGATTCATATCTATGCTATTTACTAAGAACAAAATGATAATACAAACATGATCCTTGCCTTCAAGGACCTTATATTTCAATGTGGGAAGTATACACATACACACAAATGCAAACATACTTATATACAAATCACATTAACTCTTGGAAATTTCTATGACTTATAAAATAGAGGATAACTAGAGGTCTAAACTTAGGATAGTCAAGAAAGACTTCTTTAAGTAGATGGCGATTTGACTGAAACCTGAACAAATATGAAAGGGCTACTAATAAAGTACAACAGCAGAGAGAATATCATCATATGCAGTCTTTTAGGCAGGATATGTTTGACATTTGCAAGAGAATACTGATGTGTCAGCAGTATAGTGAGTAAAGGTGATTGAGGGAAGAGATAAAGTTGAAAAGAAAGGTAAGATCACACAAGATAAAATGCCATACTAGAGAGTTTGAGTTTTGCTCTACATGCAGTGGGAAAACACTAAAGGATCATAAATGCTGAGAGTGGAAGGTGATATAATTTGAAAAGAGGACAGCGGATCATAAGAGGAAAGAAAGGAAGCAGTAAACAAGTTAATCCATTCTCACATACTGGTTGACACATCATACTGGACAAAATAAAGGCAGTGACGTACAAGAGGATATATTTCTAAGATAATATTTGTAGATGACTCAATGTGGTAATTCAGGGCATGGAAAATAATGTTTGCAGAAGCATTAAATGTTAGGTAAGTGGAGAAAGTGTGATAAAACAAGGATATGATGGCAAAAGATAGTGAAAAACTAGGAAAAATGAGTTTCATTGTGAGCATGTTAAATATGAAATTGTAGTGAGGCATTTATTTATTTATTCATTGAGAGTACCAAACATGTTTAAGGATTGCAATTTTTTATTGATGCATAATGTATATATTTTGAGAGTACATGAGATATGTTTATACATTCATGTAATGTACAAATATCAACTCAGGGTAATTGGGATATCCTTCATGTTAAATATTTATCTTTTCGTTTTGCTAGGAACATTCAAATTATTCTCATCTAGCTGTGTTGAAATGCATAATATATTATTGTTAACTATAATAATACTGCTGCTGTTTTGAACACTAAGTCTTATTTCTTTTATCACAGTGTTTGTTGTTGTAGATTAATCAATCCCTCTTCATCCTCTTTCCCCCTGTTCTTCCTGGGCTGTGGTAACCACCAGTCCATTCTCTGCCTTCATGAAGTCCAATTTTTGCACTTCAAATTATTAGTGAGAACATGCAGTATTTGTCTCTCTGTGCTTGGCTTATTTCACTTACCATAGTGACCTACAGTTCCATCCATGTTGCGGCAAATGACATGATTTTATGTATTTTTATGGCTGAATAATAGCCTATTGTGTATATGTGACACATTTTCTTTATCCATTCATTCACTGATAGGCAATGAGTTTGCTTCCATATCTGATTTAAAGAGCAGAGTTTTCAGGACTAAGCGTGGTAGTCCCATCATCCCCCTTTGTCTCTGGCTGTCCTCAGGAATATTTGTCTCTTCAGACACTTGCAGTGCTTTCTTTGGGTGCAGGCAGGGACCAGACTCCTGTCAGGGAGCCCAGTGGGGAAGCTGGTTGTCTACTTCAGTCTTACTTTTTTTCCAGTGTGGAAATTGTGAGTTGGAGGGAAATGTTCCACCTGCTAGGTGTCAGGCAGTTTGGAGGGAAGGGCATCGCAGATATGGAAGTCTGATTTCCTTCCTGTGTGTTCAGAGTTTTTTCACTTTTCTGTAGCCCCAGGAATTCTCTTCTTCAAATTTTACTCTCAGGTATTTCTGGTGATAATCTAGGCACTGTATATTCGGTTTTGGTTTTCTGTGCCGGGGATTGAAGCCAACTTGCTTTCTTGCTGCCATTTTGAAACTGGAAAACTTCTGCAGTGAGACATTTAAATGAGTTGTGCCTAACAGCCTAAATGGGCTGGAAATGTTTATCTTATTATCAACAACATAGACAAAATATGGCAATGGATGTGCTCAGGTGGGGAGGGCAGGAAAACAAGAAGGCTTAAGACTCAACATATAAGTTGGCATTTAGGAAGAGGGAGACTAGAAAGAAGAAGTTAATAAAGGAGAGAAAATGATAGTGTAGGAAGTATGAAGGGAGAAAAACAGTTTAAACATGTTCAACTATGTAGAATGCTGCAAAAAATGTGAGTTAAAATGAAATTTGAGAGTGGTTCATCGGAATTTCAATTTATAGAATTCAGATGACTTTAAAATATAATTTGGAGAGTGGTAGACACAAGCCTGTTGGAGTCGATTGAAGAATGAATGGGAAATGAAGAAGTAAATTAGCATCCATAGAAAAATTATGTAGAAGAGATATAGTTAGTTGGAATAGATTATGAGAGTCATGGAACATTTTTTTAATTGGGAGAAAATGGAATATTATGGGTATATGTAGTTTTGTTTTATTTTTAAAACATCTTAATTTGGGGAATTTTACTTTTAGCTTATAATTTCAAATATTCTGGAGAAATAAGATGGTTTTTCAATGAATGTTTATGTAAAATTTACATGTATTCGGCAGTAAAGAGTTTGAAAACTGACAATTGTTTGCTACAAGTTTACAGCTTTTAATCCTGATGTTTTGTTGCAGCAAGGGGACACTTTGAAGTAAGTTGTTAGGCAGTAAGTCCTTGTAATATAATTGGACACTGAGCAAATTGCAGTCCCGAAAGCGAGCCTTCGTAACCTTTATACTACTAAGTTCAATAAAAGTGCAGAAGACAATGAAGAAGAAACATGACTCGGAACTGAGAAAAATAACTGAACAACTAAAAACTGGACCTATCATCCTGTTGTTTGAGACATACTATTGACTCCAGTAAGAAAATTGGTAGTTAAATTGAGTGAGAACCATACCTGCTAATTATAATAATTATCATTATTAGTGATATAATGATAATTATCATAATGATTAATTATAATAATGATAATTTTGCTATTTATTACAAATGCTTATATTTATCAGCACTCAATTCTTGATGTCCACTTGGAATCCTGGATTTAAGCATTCTTAACTCTTATTGCCTTTATTTTAAATAAATTTTAGATACTTTCCCTGTATGTCTTAAGTCTCAAGTATTGGAGAGACACTGAAATATATTCAGCATAAAAGAGTATTATAAAATAGGTTTTCTGAGAAGGACTTTGAATTAATATCCTAAATATAGATCATGTTTCATAACATAAAACAACTTCATTATATCTGAGATTTCATATCAAAATCGGTTTTAAAAGTAAGAAACAAAAGATAATAGATCTTTATTAAGGTGTGCAAGCCATTTTCAATTTGTCATGGCCTTTGGTCCTAAGGATAAAAAAAGCTTATTATGAATTCTTCATGCTGTGGGAACTTGAATTCCTTGGAGTGTTTTCTATATTATTATTTCAACTCTCTTTCTCTGATCAATCCAAATTGATTTTAACATAGCTATAATGATCCAAGCATTCATATTCTCCCTAGAGATGATTCTTGAAATAAAATAGTTTTATTCTTTGGCTATGTCAAATTCTTCAGAGATAATTTATTTCATAATCTGCAACAGCAAAGCAATGATGCAGTTGTTTACCATGGAGTGAGGAAATTAACCATTTGCCCTCTCCTTTTACTATGTATGCCCATAGATTCAATATTTTACGTATCAGTGGTAAAAATATTGTTAATTCTGATGTTTAGAATTTAATACTGACACTTTTAAAAGGAATGTAACACCAAAGGGCCTATTTACTCAAAAATTATAATAATATTTACCCTTATCCAGACAATCTTTTTCATTTATGTTCTTCCTCCCCAGGTACTTATTTCTACTTTTGCTTGTTTATAAAAGTTTGAGATGAATTAGCTTACTGTTTGTAGTTTTTGTTTTTCTTTTGTTTTCTTTCCTCTGTATTAAGAGTCCTAGTCAAAAACAACAAAATCAATTATTCCAACTCTGTGGAGTCAATTTTCTCAGTCTTCCTGTGCATTCTCACAGCATTACAGATACACCTTTTTTTAGAGCATTTATCCCCTACTTTCATATGTAATTGCCACTTGGCCATTTATTTATCCCTTGAAATCAGATCTCTTTCCTGGTTTTGCCCATCCTTGTCCCTCTGATTTAAAGCCTGGAGTATATAGATGGAACTGAAAATTTGGGGTCTATTGGACATTATTCCTAGAAGCACTGACTGCTCTCTTGTAATACTGTAAGGTGAATTGTGTCATTTAGGAGAATTTTGCCCTGTTATAACTCAGATATTAACCTCCTATAAAAGGGTGTCCTTTCTATGACTGCCTGCTCCAAAATCCACATATTTATATTTGACTGTATTTCAATCCAGATGTTTGCCTTTTTAATTACTGAGTTGGTACCTATACCAACCTGTAGTCTATTCTCACATCGCTATTAAAAGACTACCTGAGACTAGGTAATTTATAAAGAAAAGAGGGTTAATTTACTCACAGTTCCTCAGGAAGCATAGCTGGGAGGCCTTAGGAAACTTACAGTCATGGCAGAAGGTGAAGGGGAAGCAGGAAGTCTTATATGGCCAGAGAAAAAGGGAGAGAGAGTGAAGGGAGAGGGCTACACACTTTTAAACAACCAGATCTGAGAACTCACTCACTATTGTGCAAACAGCAAGGGGAAAATCCTCCCCAGTGATCTAATCACCTCCCCTTAGGCCCCTCCTCCAACCCTACAAATTACAATTCAACATAAGATTTGGGTTGGGACAAAAATCCAAACCATGTCAGTACCTGATACCTCAGTGAGACAAACCTTAATGGCCTTGGTCCTAGAGATATGTCATAGCTATCCAGGGTATAATATTAAAGATCTGGATCCCATTCCTGCGGTAGTGTGTGATAATGTTTGCATATTTATCTCCACTCAAATCTCATGTTGAATTGTAATCCTCAATGCTAGAACTGGCGCCTGGTAGGAGGTGATTGGGTCCTGGGGGTGGATCCCTTATTAATGGCTTAATGCTGACTTCATGATAGTTCTTATGAGATCTGGTCGTTTAAAAGTATGTGGTACCCTCTCGCGCTCACGCTGTCTCCCTTTTTCCTGCTTTTGCTGTTATGTGCCTGCTTCCCTTGCACCTTCCACTATGATTTTAAGCTTCCGGAGGCCTCATCAGAAGCTGAGCAGATGCCCAGCATCATGCTTCCTGTACAGCCTGCAGAACTGTTAGCCAATTAAATTTATTTTCTTTATAAATTACCCAGTCTCAGGTATTTCTAGCTATGCAAAAATGCCCTCATACAGTGTGGTTCTTATCTCAGCCCAAATTATTGAAATTTTGAGCACCTAAATCATTGAAGAGGATTGTGCCTATTGCTAATGTTTGTTACACATCTCCATGTCTCAGAACTCTCTTAGGACTCAATGCTCGGTGCTTACCTCCCTGTAGATCTAGCCGTGGTTCCAACCATTAGAGAACTCCTCTGCTTTCTAGCAGGCAAGGTTACTCAGCAGGAGGGGCTGTGGACTTTTTGAGTCTCTCACTAGGCTATGAGTAGAAGAGCATACACTTAGCTCCATCCATATCGGAGCAAGAAGATCAGACATACTGCCCCATGTATAAACAGTTCAAAATAAAATCTTGACCACCACCTAACCACTCACATTCTCTGCAGCAGGCAGTCTAGAGCCTGTTGTGGTGACTTGGCCTAGCACTGTAGCTCCCTGCCAGCTTGATCTCAGCAGGTGAGCCCTTAGAGCAGACTAGGTAGCAGAAAGGTAGCTTTAATAATAGAGTGGCAAAGTGAAGCAACTCTCTTACTGCAAACCACTGACTCATATAAGTAATTCTCTGATCTTGTATTTTATCTTTTTTGTTTAATCCTATCATTCCTTTTTTCCCCCAGGAAAGTCTGAACTTTTATGCTTTGTTTTTGAAATCCCTAAATATGTGGAAATTGACTCAGCGGTCTTCCCTTCTGTATTTCCTGAACCAAAGGAAAGATAGCTAAGGCCTCAGTCCTAATGTAGGACCAGAGAGAAGATGTAATATCTCAGTGGTAGCTCCACACACAGACCAATTCTCCCTTGGTAGGGACAGGTAGTCAGCTGTATATATCCAAACCTGAGCTGCTCGTTCTCTCCTTCTGGAACTTTATAAGGCCACATGTCCCAGAAACGTACCTTAATCTTCTGAGCAGGAATATAATGGACACTTGGAAAACATCAATGGGTCACTCCATGTATCAGGAACCCTGGAGAACCTTGCCAAGAATAAGGGCATTTTCTGTGCTGATGCTCTTTTGGAAATACTAAGAGAACACTAATGGATCTTGTACCAAACTGCAGAAGCTGCAGTGTTACTGACCTTTTCAAAGCAGGCTGCACAGCTGGATCACTTCACTTCCACCCTCCCGCCCTGGGTGAGCTGCGTAATCTTTAGTTAGGGCTTTTGCTTGTCTGATTCCTCAGTGATCATTGCCTTTTCTAATACTAGTCAAGATAGGAAGCATCTAAAATTTAGCAAGTATAAAAACCAAAATATTTATTTTAAGATCTATAGAGATGTTTCCCAGGCTTTTGAATATATTGTTGTACAAAGAAATATATCTGTTCAGCACACTGAGGTCCTCATGCCTCTATTTATTGCTAGAAGTGATTGAACCCCAGGGCTGCCCCAGACCCTGCCCAAAAGCCCTGATGGCTGAAGGAATTTATCCACACTGGTTGGAAATTTCAGATATATGCAGAACTAAAATGTTTAGCAGGGCACTCATGGTTCTTCATAGACTATTTTCCTACATCATCTCTCTCTATTTCTCCAGTGTATGGCCTTACAGCCAGTGGATGATCTCCATACAGTCAGTAGAGTTTTATCCTTCATACATTTGCAGATCATGCTTTCCAAACCTAGAATACCTGCTCAGGCTTTCTACATGTGACAAAGTCCTTTTTATGTTTTAGGATTCGGCCAAATATTATAATCTATTTTTGCAGAAAGATTTAGGCATTCTTTCTTCTGTGTTTCTTTAGCATCTTGTTTATAACACAGCTTTATAATATTTCACATTGGATGTCATTATTTCTTCATTAATCAAACACTCCAAGCAAGAAAATGAAATTAACTTTTGATTAATCAACCTCTATATGCCAGGTATGATGCTTTGTGCTTTTACAGACATGATTGCACTTAACCCTCTATATTGTGTAAGGCAGGAAGGCTCAAAACCATTTTCGCATAAGAAAATGGTAGTTAGAATTATCCCACAACTTTCTTAAGGTGAAACATCTGATAAGTGATGAGGAATGAATTGCTATTAATGTTCTCAGATTTTACCAACCATGTCCTTCTCATTTGCCTGGTTCTTTAAAACCCGGCTTAACATAAAGATACCCATCAAAATGTTTAACAAATAAAAGAGGGAAGGAACAAAATAACAAAGGGAAGAAAGGAAACATTGAAGGAGCGGATAAAAAAGAAAGGGATCAATTAACCAAACAACTACATTCTAGGAAAAAAAAAATCTCTGGATTTGTATGTGGGACACCGACTCAATTGGCTTCTGACTCAAATAATGGTTGAACTGTACATTAGAATACAGAGATATAGTAAATGGAATGAAAAAGGTGGAGGTAAACTATAAAAATTTGGGCACCTCAACTTTTTTTAAAACTTAAAGTATGTGCGTTAAGATAAATACAAAGAACTTTGTCTAACTCAAAAATCCATCTTTAGAAAGTCTAAGGAAAAGAACTCTTCTCATATGGATAAATCAGTAGAAGGAAACTTTATTGTGAAGTATTATATCAGTTTGAATGTTTAAATTCAAATATGTAGTTATTGATATATTTTAATATCTGGTATTCTATGAGACACTTTGAACTTAGTCTGTAGTTAAATATGGATGCAAATATTTTAATAAACTATGCTGTTTTTAAGACTTTAAGTGATATTTGGTGATCTAAAATATCATCTAGTAAAGATAAAATTCAGTAATGTATAGTTAAAAAACATAGTTTCTCTTTCTCAAATCTAGCATGTTAAAGAAAATATCTGATACTGGTATTTTGTATCATTATATAGTTCAGTCAAGATTATCTCCCTGACAGATGGCTACATGCAAAGCTAATTGCAGTATGATTAAGAAGGACTGGTATGTCACAAAATGATAAAGTTCCATAAATAGCATAGAGCAAAAATCACATAATCAACACTTAACTGACATAGTCTTTTTATGAAGTGTATAAAGCTCTAAACTGCTTTACTCATTTCGTTTTTTTTTCTTTCCTTCCTGGGAAAAAAAGAAAATTGTTCTTTCTTTCAATAAAAAGAAAGAAAGATTGATTGTTCCTTTTCTACATAGAAGAAAGCTAGTTGGATACTCAAAAGAAATCATCACAAGTTACACAAAAATAGATAAATCTCAGAAACTGAAATAAGTAATTTCATTGCTTTGGAAATTTTATAAAATATAGTGAAAACTACCAATTCCTCGTAGTCCCATTACACAGAGACAACATACTTTGTATGTTTTTTGAAAAGTAGTGATTTTAAAATGATCACGTGTTTGTCAGCAATGTTTGACCACTGCCCTTCTTGAAATGGTGGGTACATATGTAGGTATGTGGGTATATATCATGGTGAGATTTTGTCGCCATTCTTTTATTTATTTCATTTTCACAATATAGTAAGAAGGAAAGTAACCAGCTGAGAGTGTTGGAAGGTGGAAATATTGAAGATTTGAAAACATAGTATAAAACAGATAGCCAGGAGTCTGGAAATGAATGTTCTAGGGAGGTATTAAAGTCCTCAAGACACAGAAAATCTCTATTTTATGCAAATTCCTCTGTTGATTAGAAAAAGAGAGATTCTTCCTAACTTATAAAGCTAATAACCTTAACACCTAATCTACACAAGGGTAGTATAAAAAGGACAAATCAAGCCATTTTTATATTTGAACAAGACATCATAGTCTAAGGAAAACAGAAGCTTAAGCACAATGATGTGCAAAAACTAATGCAGCATGACTTGGTTGGATTTATCCCATGGATCAAAGGATATTTTAACATAAAATCCTTTTATATAATTCATCACCTTAGCTGATTAAAGGAGAAATATGATCATCTCAATAGATGCAGAAAATTCCTTTGATAGATTTTAACACCTACCCATGGTAAAAACTGTTGGCAAAGTAAAAATAGAACACAATATCCTTAAAATAGTAAAGGATATATTCAAAAAACATACTTCATTGTGAAAGTTTAGAAGAATTGAAAGACATGACAAGATGCCCACTACCACTACTTTGTTCAACAATTTGTTTGATGCCCTCATTCTCCAGATGGAAAACATTTAAGAATGGAAAGGAAATAAAATTGTTTAGAGATATTATTATCTGTATAGAAAATCCAAGATAAGCAATAAGCTATCCAAATCAACAATAAATTCAGCGTATCACTGAACACAACCAATTTACAAAAGCCAGTAGTAATTCTATATACCAACAAGAAACAATTGAAAATTGTAATTGAAAGAAAATTCCATTTAATAATATTATTAAAAGCATAGGGGCCTAGGAAAAATGTCCTGCAAAAATTGTAGAAAATAATCACAAAACTTTGTTAAAGATCAAAAACTAAAACTTAAATTACCATTTACATAGATGAAAAGTTTCAATACTAAAATGGATGAATGTATATCATTAATAAAAAACTAATACATGAATTGTCTAAATGAATAATTCAGTTTAAAATTTTTATTGATAATGTGTTTTTCTCAGTCTTGTTTAGGAAATCCATATGTACTCTATCATCATAGATAGTATATTCTTTTAAATGTTTTTAAGTATTTGATTTTTATATTCATATTTTTATCAACCTGGATTTGAATTTGTATATGGTATAATGATAGGATGTATATGGATTTCTGAAACCTGGCAAGATAAGCTATTAAAAAATACTAAACATATTGATTTATTTAATATTAAATTTCTGTAAGATATTAGAAACCAGGGGCCAGGCACAGTGGCTCATGCCTGTAATCCCAGCACTTTGGGAGGCCAAGGCGGGTGGATCACGAGGTCAGGAGATCAAGACCATCTTGGCTAACATGGTGAAACCCCGTCTCTACTAAAAATACAAAAAATTAGCTGGGCGTGGTGGTGGGCACCTGCAGTCCCAGCTACTAGGGAGGCTGAGGCAGGAGAATGGCATGAACCCAGGAGGCGGAGCTTGCAGTGAGCAGAGATCACACCACTGCACTCGAGCCTGGGCGACAGAGTGAGACTCTGTCTGAAAAAAAGAAAAAAAAAAAAAAAACAGAAGAGAAGTGGAAATACTATCTACATCTTATATAAGGGATGGGTAGTTTATATTATGTGCCTGAAGTCTGGAAATAGGAAAACTTTGTACAGATTATCTTTTAAAAATTAAATCTGCAGTGAAATTTGCTTGAAATCTAATATTTGTAAAATATTAATATTTGTAAAATAGTTGTACAGAGTACTAAATAAGTGGATTGTATAACTTCAGTTGGAATGAAAGAAGCAATGAGCATTGGGGTAATAATTGCACTAAAAACCATATCAAGGCATGGGTTATTTTCCTTCTGAAGGAAATACTGGAGAAATGCTGTAGTTGATGTCAATTTGAGCAAGACATTTGGCAGTCATTCACAATGGTATTATTGACAAATGAAGTTCCAGGATTGTTCAATAATGGATCAATGTCTACTTTAATAGAATTCTCAAATATATATTATAGAGCTCTACTCATAGAAATATCGCATTTTAGTTTGATCAATACAGTTGATAAACATATAAAACAATTTTGTTAAAATCAAGAAGAATTCAAATATGGAACATATAAATAATTCAATAAAACAAACATAAAGTCTGCCCAAGATGAAGATTTATTTTGTTGCTTTAGGTAGAGTTCTTGAAAACTAATAGAAAAGCTATGGCAAGCATATCAAATCATGCTAAGGCTGAACTTTTGAGAGAATTATTTTTGACTGGGAGAATAATTCACTAAGAATATAGTAGTTGGGCAGTGGCTTGTTGGAAGGGTAGGGTTTAGTAAGCAGGGAGTGGAGTGAATGGTTGCAGGTGAAGACACTGCAGGTGAACAAAGGCATAGAGGTGAGAAATTGAGATACATCGTCACAAATGGCTTAAATGTGACATCTAGGGATCAAATTAAAAGTATCTTGAATGCCATGGTACATATTTGGGGCTTCATTTATTAAACAATGGAATTGAATGTAATTGAGCATAAAGATTATTCTTGCAGGAGAATGTATGATGTATTAGATTAGTGAGAGACATTGTAAGGAAGACAATAATTCTAACAAAATAGAGTTTCATTCTAAGCTGTGACATTAGTGATGGATGGGATTGATGTGAGAAAAACCACAGGGGTAATTAGATCTCTAATATTTGTACATGGAAAAATTATTAATTTAACAATATCCATTGATTGGCAAGTAATGGAGATAAAATAGTGAACAAAACTGCGCAAAATCCCTGCTTTTAAAGACCTTATTTAAATGAGGAGGAGAGAAAGATAATTAACAAAACCCACAAATACAACTTATAATACATTAAAAAACAAATGCTACAGAAAAACGTGAAGCAATGAAGAGAGAATAGGAAGTGTGAGATTTGGGGAGCGGGGGGATGTGCAATTTTATGTAAACTGATCAGAAAAGGCCTCATTCTGAAGATGATATTTAAGTAAAGACATGAAGGAGGTGAGGGAGTCCCCTGGGATATTTTGGAAATAGTCTTTCTTGTTTGAAGGAATGGCAAGAATAAATGTCCTGAGACAGAAGCATGTCGGAAGAACATCAGGGCCAGTGGGGCTTGGGGGATTGAGTGAGTGGGCGACAAGGTCAGAGAGGTACTGGAGTGCACCTCCTATGTAAGGCCAGTGAAATGTCAAGGCTTTGGTTTTTACTTCATGGCACATAAGATACATTGGAGAAATTTGATCAGATAAGTGTTATGGTCTGACTTGTTTGTTAATAGCATCTCTCTGGCTACTGTTTTGAAAATAGATTGAATGGAACAAAGAGGAAGCAGTGAGAACAGTTAGGACCTTACTAGAGGAAGCACCTGAGAACAGTGAACGTTATCCTGGCAATTTAATTTGGAACATATATGACTGTTAATTTGGTGAATCCCATAGAAATATTAGGAAGAATAACAGATTTGTGGTAAAGATAATAATGCTGGTGTTGGGTCATGTTGAGTTGTAAGTGCAGATAGTGCAGATAGAGCTTTCAGGTGGATTTAGTAGTCTCGTTTTACAAGTCATCTTCACCCAGAGCTTACTGATCAATACACAAATTATGTGGATATGTAAGTCTTAGTGAATTTTGGGTCACCGTAAAGGAATGAATACCTGAGACTGGGTAATTTACAAAGAAAAAAATGGTTTATTTGGCTCAGGATTCTGATGGCTAGGAATTTCAAGACTGGGCATCTGGTGAGGGCCTCAGGCTATTTCCACTCCTGATGCAAGGCACAGGGGGGCTGGGGAGATGCTAGGCTCTTTTTAACAACCAGAGCTTTTGAGAACTGATAGAATGAGAACTCACTCACCCTTGAGGGGAGACATTATTCTATTCATGAGGGATGTACCTTCTTGGCTCAAATACCTTCCAATAGGCCCACCACCAACATTGGGGATCAAATTTCAACATGAGGTTTGGCAGAGACAAACATCCAAACTATAGCAATGTGTTTAGTGAAAAACTGTTGAAACTTCAAAGAAAAGAGTGTTAACGGGTAAGAAAAATAACTGTTTTTAAACCATTTGAAAGCTGTCAGACAGAAGACAAGTTAAATATTTTCTTCTGCTAATCTCTCTTTCATTGACAAGTGATCTGAGGCTCTGGACTCAGACCAACATGATGTGGTATTCAGATAGCCTTGGGCAGGTTAGGATCACAGCATCTCTGAACCATTCATGGTGGGAACCCTCCAAATAAGCATTAGATCCAAATGAGATCAGGAAAAGAGAGACACTCTGGATACAAAGCAAATTGTGCCCAAGAAGGCTTGACTAGGAAGAAGATTTGACGAAAGAGGTAAGAAGCAGACATGCCAGAAGTAATTCATCTAACAATTAGCAGACAGACTCAGTAGTGGCTTTTTGTAGACTCGAGCTACATGTGACTCGGGCTGGGATGTGTGTCAGAAGGTTAAAAGGCACAGCCAGTAAGTAAGCTTAGAAGAGAATGTGAAAGATAAAATTTCAGTTGTATTTCAAAAATATGTTTCCCATAAATAGACTGTGTTGCTTTGAGAGCATTAAAAATACTGATAAACTAAAATGGAGGGCTGCCTATCAGAAATAATTTTTAAATGGGTATTTCAACAGAGATAAGGAAATAGAGTTCGTGATTTCTGTTATTCTCCAATTCTGAAAATACATGACTGTGAGACTTCTGTATCTTATATTGAGCACAAAGATTGCTTGTGATAGCTGCTGCCTTTTATGATTATTTGTTTATTTTTTACTTTTTCATAGACTTAAACAGGAGAAAGTAAATAATTGTTGTTCTTTTGTTGAGTACTACCCAGGTAGAGAAGTTTACTATGAAATTATAAAATTCTATATTTCAGGCTGATTATTTGGGAGTAAAGTAGAGATAAAAATGTGATTCTCAGCATAACCTTGGAATTCACTCACTAAATTTATATATTAATATCAAACTTGAATTTACTTAGTCCTGGTATGAAAAATTCTTTTGAGTAAAGCTTCTATTGAATGAAAATATGGATGTTGTCAGAAAGAATAAGTTTACCCAGGAAACATGTCCAGTGATAACATTTTAGACAGGCTTATCAGGACCCTTAGAGAATTGTGAAAATTGAGAATGGCAATACATACTGGAGGCAATCTATGAAACAATTAATAAGCCATCCATCACTCATTTGTTTAACACTAAATAGTCTCAGTAGTTTTATCTGCTGACAAAACATCTTGTAAACAACCACTGGCACATTTAGGATTTGGAAAATGTCACTGGAGAACTGCCTTTTTCTCTAATAAATGGAACAAAGAAATACTTATTAAATCTCTTCCGTAAGGAGATACAGTATGTATGTTTATGTGTGGCCCAGAATTTCTGGTGCTTAACACTTGACCCCTGCTGTCTAGGAAATGGCTGTTTTGTAGAGAAGGTAAAAATATACAAAATAATTACAAAAGCAGGCACTATATGCTCTGTGCCATTTGATATACAGTGTTATGCAGAGTCTCATAGTCATGTCACCTACATCAGAATAACCTGGAATACTTTTTAAAAATAACTCTTGACTTTATTCAATCCACATCCGTGGAACCAAAAACTGTGTGGAAATTAGGAATGTGTATTTTTAAAACTCATTTGTTATTAGATATGTACCCCCAAAGTTACATGATAAGTGTTGCAGTAGTTTTCAGGAGGAAGATTGCTTCTAGTTAGTTCTGTGGTTCTCAATCTTGGCTTCACACAGGAATTAGTTGGAAAGCTTCACTGATGTTTAGGTCTCACCCTCAGAGATTCTGATATAATTGTTCCAGATTGCAGCCTGGACACTGATTATTCACAACCAAACATAGTAGATGATATATTCCAAATGTTATAGTCTGTGTATAAGACCATTCATGATATCATACATCTAATACTTGATCCACTAGCCATATTGAACTACTTGAAGACTCCAAAGTCGTGATAATGATGACAATTAAAATAATAGTAATATTCAATATGTATTTCATTATCATTATGTGCCAACTATAAATTTGTTTATCTCCATGAAACTCCTTTGATATGAATGCTATTATTATTACCATTTTATAGATGAGGAACAGAGACAAAGTGACTTGGCTATGTCTACATGGTTAATAGGTGACCAAACTGGGATTTGAACCCAAGCATTCTGGCTCTACAGTGCACACTGTTACATTATGCCACTCATGCATATACTCTATCTCCCCCATGCCTGTCTCATATGATTGAACTCTGTCATATGTGTTTATATTGCCTTGAGATATCTTCCTCTAACCTCTTGCATGATGACTGTTTACCCATTTTCAGTTCGTAGTTTAATGTGACTTCCCTACAGGAATTTTTCCCTACTTCCTACTCTGAGGAGCGATGCTTCTATTGCAGTTAGTTGCCAAAGACTTTTATTTTTTTTCTTTTTCTGTCCACATTACTGTGTGAGTTCCTTGAAGAAAGAGACTATGCTACATATATTTTTGTAGCTCCCTTAACAATGTCTGCAACATAGTCTCCACTCAATATTTGTTGAGTAAGTAAATAATTTAATGGAGGAATGCATCATTGAATGTATGGGAAAGTAAAGGTGTGTTTTGGTCTTTTAAGTTAATTGAACTGGTTTATGAAGAATTAAAGCCAAAAATATTTCAGAAGCCATTACCAAGCTGCTTTAGTTCCTGACTGGGGTTTGGATTTCATTTTCAGATAGTAGGGGATTATTGAGGATTTTAAGTAAGGGAGTCAGATAATATACCCTGTTTCTACCAATAACACTTGATAAACCCAGGGGACCAGCTAGGAAATCCTGTAAACAAGCCTTAAACATCCCAAGCCATCTTGGATACAATGCCATCTCTATCAGGGGAGGCCTACCTCCATCTAACTAAATACACACTGTGAACTATGTTGGTAGACAGAAATGAGCAAAATGTGAGGGATGAAGGAGTGGTGCTAAGCCCAGTTCCAAGAGGTGAGGTATATATAAAATTAGTTGCAAATGGCTTGCAAAGCATAGCATATTATCTGGCCCTTTACAGAAGTGTGACTGACTGGAAATGTTAAAAGCATAGGGATTAATTAGGAGACTTATATAGGATATTACAATCTATATGAAGTAATGAAGGTATGAATGAGGTAATAAAGGTATTTTATCATGGAGCCTTTTAAAATTGAATCTATCAAAGTTAATGTCATCTCGAAATAAACAACTAGGAGTATAGAACATAAAGAAGGGTGAAGGGTTATAGTAAGTAAGGGTAGAGGTTCTGTAAAGAGAACTCACAGGGTTAGTCTGGTCTAGAGAAGGACTAGTAAGTTCAATTCGAGCAGAGCTGTGAGATCAGATGTAGTACGTGGGAACATGTGCTGGTACTGAGATAGAACCAATGGATGACCCAGAATTGGAAAGAATTAAAGGAAAGTATATAAATTCCTCTCCTGACCACAGTAGACACTTAAAAATGATTACTAAATTAACTAGACTGGAACTGACAGAAGAATCAAGCGATCTTTAAATCCAGGTAAACTATAGAGAGTAAGGTCCTAAGAACCAAGAAATGTTACGCAAGAATGGGCACATCTCAAACAGCCTAGGTTCAGGGGAGTAACCTCAGTCAGCCTTAATATGAGCCACTGAGTCCTATACAACTTGCATTTGTAAGACGGTGCACTTTCACATGTTATTTTATTTATATTTCTTATACAAATCTGATAATGTAGTTTAAGCAGACATTATGCCTTCCATTTTACATTTATCAGAATGAGGGATCATGAGTATCTTCTCAGAAGCAAATTTACCATGTAGCTAACAAAGCTTAAGCTTCAGAGTACCTCATTTTCATGTGTCTCTTTCAAAGCCCTGTATCTCTATCTTAGAGAAGCCCTCAAATTATGTAATTTCAGGACAAACACAATCTTGATCTTCCCTTGTGTTTCACGTAACCTAGATGGCATTGGGTGGGTCTGGAACATCGGAACCAGGGTTCTTTCTGTTATACCACAGTGTCCACTCTCTACCTTTGGCGTCATTCATGGCTAGGTGGTAACCAACACCTAGGGGGCTTACTACATATGAGATGACAAAATTCAAAGCACCCAGCAAGTGCAAAAAGCATGTTACAAGGAAAGCAGCAGATTCCAACATAACTATCTAACACACACACACACACACACAAAAAAAGATTAATAAAACTACCTGAATCCCTAAGAAGAGATACTTTATCAAGATTTACAAATTTAATATGTCTTTCGAATTATTTAGTACATGAATGGCTAAAAATAGGTTTCATATTTGCTCTGGTATTCACAAACACCGGATTGCAATTCATAAACATGATTGCTATGAGACTACTGAAAATATTAGTTATTAGAGAAAAGAAGGTGGAGTTGTAACTTGTGAAGAAGGGGCATTCTTCTACTACTTCCATTTATTTTCCCCTTTAAAAGACTTTAATAAGTGCATCATTACAGAATGGCATAAAATATGACAAAAAAATCACTAAACTGATTTGTGTAACTGCTTAAATAAGAAGAGGAATAAATGTCCACTTTCTAAGTCATTATGTCATTATGCACTGAAATGAGAAGAAAATCCTTGCATTTAGTTTTGAAAAACATCTTGAATATAACAATAATCAACAATAAGAAAGATTTCTTATAATTATTGCTTCAAAAAGGTATGCTCAGAAAAATGAAATCCTTTTCTAATTTTTACCTGATACTAAATTTTATTTAGCCTGTTTTATATGTCAGTTATGTATTTCTGTATGTATTTAAAGTTTCTAGGTTTCATTGTAACTGAGTAATTATCATGGGTACTTTTTTTTTTTATAAACCTTTCCAAGCGTAATGATACCTTCACTTTCTCCCATTGCCCTCTCTACCATTTAAAACTTTTGTTACTTTCTTAAAAATTTTCCCCATTTGGGAAATAATGAGGATGATTCTGCTTAGCTATGTTTTTGAAAAACTGAGTCTAAATTGCGTAGACTTTCTTGATTCGTAGTAGTGGAATGGGAACTGGGCCAACACATTTAATTTGCATTTCTCCTAGAAAATGTTGCAGACTAACACTTTAAAAAGCACCAAACCAGAGATATATTCTAGGCAACTTGCATCAGAATGACCTGGGTTGCCTATTAAATATGAAAGTTACTGTGTTCTAGCCAAAAACCTATTGAACCCGACCCTCTGAGGATGTAGATTAGGGACATGTATTTTTAACAAACAAACTTCCCAAGTGATTCTTATTCACATTAAAGTCTAAGAACACAAGCCTATATATAGCCTACCTCATTTAAGTCCTAGGAGTGTTGCAAATGTATTATGATATAGTTGCAAAGAATAAAAGAATGCCCCTCATCCATAGGGGGAACTTGGGAAATCTTAGCTTAAAAACCTCTACCAATTAAGATTCATGAGTAGAAATGGTTTGTTTATCGAAAGATTTTGCCTGGGTCATTAATTTTTAGGAAGGCTTATAATCTTTTAGGAGTTAGATTCACATGGAAATACACAAGGGTTTGCATACTGACACTAAAATGAACAGCTGAGTGCTTGAGTGTGGTAGGAGACATTAAGAAAACAGAATGCTTGTTAGATAAAATGTAATGTTGAGGAAAAACTGTCCTCCAGGCATCTATTTCCTTATAAAACACTTGAAAATGATTTTTCTAATGGCAAATCATGTATACAGTTTTTCAAGACTATAATTATATTAAATAGCATTTTTTCTTTTAGAAGCACTCCTTTGATTTCTTTATTTTTAAGTAAAAATAACGTATTTCCTAGTGGATGACAATAATGAAAAGCTTAGTACCTAAAAAATATAGCAAAGGGCAAGCATAGGCACTTTAGAAACTCAATTTTGCATTTTTAACTTGGGAAGGTTTTGATTTGACATAATAAAATATGCTATTTTAATTTCCAAATGTATTTAATTTTTGTACACTTAAAATATATTCTAAACTTACATATTTAAACTTATGATTTGCCTAATATTATTAAAACTTTCTTCTGCAAAAGATGTTTAGTATTACTGTAACCAGAATACCATCATTCCAGTACCTTGATGATTTAGAGAAAATCAAGATTAATGCTTTACACAGAATATTAGAACATGTTATTCATCTCATGACAACTGATATTACTGCTGGAGGAGACAATACACCATCGCAAACTTACCTGACGTCTATTTGCGCTACTATATAATCTACTGTGTCTGAAAGTCACAATTTACACTTGCTATGCCAACATACTTATTCATACCGCCCCCTTCGCTCTCAAGTATCCTGGTTTAGATAAATTATGTGCTCACTCTAAATTTAACATCCTTACGTACTTGGAATTACAAGTCCCTTCTCCTGTCTAAACATTTTCACAAATCTGTTCTTTCATCAGCATCCCATGATAGGTAGCAAAATCACTGTCACAAGAGAAGGGAGGAAATTGGTCTTCTAGTTTGACCTTCTCCCTCAGTTTGGAAATGTTTGCACTCACAAGTCACATTACCTCTTGTTGGCTCTTGGCCTCATGTATTGTATGACACCAGAAGTAGAAAAATGTCCAGATTCATCTGTGTTCCTGGCGTCTTGGTAAAAGACATATTGCTTGGATCTGGACCCAGACTTCACAGAGCCCCTTATCAGTAGTGCATATGAATATAAAATAGTAGAAGTGTTGAAGTATAGTGGTTGAGATCTTAGCCTCTGGAGTTAAACAGACCTGGGTTTGCAACTCAGCATCTTCATTTAATCTTCCATTTCTCTGTAAAGTGGGAATATTAAAAGTCCTTTCTTCATTTATCATAGGTCTGTTGTGAGGTATTATTGAGATAGGAAATTTTTCATAATACATTACACACAGTACCTATTATTTTGACTGGTACTGCCACCACCGCAATTATTGCTACCAAGACTCTTGCTCCTTCTAAACAAATTATACACTTCTCATAAGAAAATTTGAGAAATAGTTTAAGTTTAAAAGGATATATGTGATCATTATTCCTATCTGTTGCCTTGTTCAAGATAAATTGCAGAGTTACATAATCCGTTCTTGCATTCAGTCAGCAAATACATACTGGTTAGGTCTAGAAAGAATATAAAGAAAAGAATAGTGGCATGTGTGTGATTTTACTTTGGTTGCTGGGGATATTTCATCACAATTAATTTTAACCATCATCCCACACCCTTTCCCTATAAATATCAATATTTAAAATTGATAACTTTGATAACTAAACCTTATTCTATCTTGCCAAATGGAGGAGATATTAGGAAAAATTCTTTGTATCAGCCTCTTCCAGGCTGACTCATGTAGCTGCACACAGCACACAGGTTGCCTGGGGATTTGGCTTAGCTGAGGATGCTATGATGGTTAAGTCTCCCTCTTCATGTGGTCTTCTGTCCTCAAAAGAGACTTTGCTTGGTGATAGCAATGTTTCAAGAGGGCAAGCCCCAGTATGAAAGGACAGTCAAACCTCTGCTTGGGTCATGTTTGATGATGTCACATCAGCCAAAGCAAATCATGTGACCAAGGCCATAGTCATTGTGTGAGGCGAATACACAGAGTAAAGGTATCAGGAAAGTTGTCTTATTGAGAGACATCAATAAATGCACCTACCACAACTATCATAATCACAGTTATTATTTTTGATAGAAAGGATATACTCGTAATATGTATATAAGAGTGGGATATTTTGACCAGGCTTTATAGCTGAGCTAGATATTAATTCTCCTTCTACTTCTGCATGAAAGAACTTCCTGTGTTATTTCTAAGAACAGAGGGGAGAATTGAGCATTCTTGTAATGAAGCTTTAATTTAGACCCTTATCCTTTATCATGGTTGGGAACTAGTTTCCATCTCTGTACAGAGAGTAAGATGAATCATCTGCTTTTATTCTGTTCTTGGGCCTGTTATATGTTGCATTCTCATTTTTTTCCTAAATAATAATATTGACTTTTATATGGATTTCCTATTTTAATTTAAACAACATTTTCACCACAGTTTTTAGTTGTAAAATGTGGAAATAATTTATAGTATTTAAGAGCATTGCAGAGAGAAATAGTTAATCAATTTAACTATGTCATTCTAAAATTTAATAATGTGTATTTGTTTTTATAATCATTACCATGTTTACATATACAAAGGTATGCATATTTATATATAAATATGTGAAAATATATATATATATATAAAGCTAACCAGTGCTTTTTACCTGAAACCTAGAGTAGCTAGTATAATCTAAGAGTAAGGAGTGTTGTTGTTGTTGTTGTTGTTGTTGTTGTTGTTGTTGTAGTTGTTGAGACAAGTTTTGCTCTTGTTACCCAGGCTGGAGTGCAATGGCGTGATCTCAGCCCACTGCAACCTCTGCCTCCCAGGTTGAAGAGATTCTCCTGCCTCAGCCTCTCAAGTATCTGGGACTACAGGCAGGCACCACCCCCCTGCCCCAGCTAATTTTTGTATTTTTAGTGGAGACGGGGTTTCACCATGTTGGCCAGGCTGGTCTTCAACTCCTGACCTCAGGTGATCCGCCCGCCTCGGCCTCCCAAAGTGCTGGGATTACAGGTGTGAGCCACTGTGCCTGGCCTAGAGTAAGGAGTTTTTAATCAAGTTCTTTTATTGTTATTTTCAATATAGGTATTCAAATGATCAAGAAATGATTTTCAATTAGTAGCTTAAATTCTCTTATTAAAGTGAATTTCTCCCTAATCACTTTTTGCCTACAACTGGACTTTGAAAAATATATAAAGATCCATGAATCAATTCCACTGATTTAAAGAGTGTTCTAATAGAGGTAGCTTGAACAGGACTTCTTAGTGATTTATCTTGTGTCAGTAAGATTGTTTTTATATTTTATATGCAAAGTGATTTATCAAAAACACAAAAGACTCAGACAAATCCTGGAGGGAAAATGTCTTTCTGATCTCAGGTTAACCTCAAGAGCTTGGGTTATTCATTCTACAACTGGGGCAGCAGTGGAGGAGTGGGGGGACGCAGATTATCTCTGCCTGAACAGCAGAGTCTTTAAATCAAACACCAAAAATAGGAGATAAAGAAAAAGACAAGCCTTAAGTAAAATATACAAAAGCAAAGCAGCTGGAGAATAAGAAAACTATTGTTTTCTTGGATGTAGGAGCAAAGAGAGGGACCCCAGAAGAGAGGAAAGCAAATATATGCCTCTTAGTATCTGATTTTCAGAGTCATTGAACTAGGTCTCTGAGAACCAAATTTTTCTTCTCAAATGATTTTTCTTTGTAATAATAGCCAATGCAAAATAAAACCAGCTGCCTCAAAGGAAAACACACGTCTTTCCTTGCATTCCGAATGCTTTGATTGGAAAGGAAATCTCAGACCCCTTAGGGCATTCCTGTCTCTTGGGGAAGATTATCATTTTACGATTTGATAAGTGTAACACACATTGAAATTCCTGCAAGATGTTTGACTAGTATAGGATTTCATGTTTTCAGTCATTAGAATAAATAAATTATTTCAGATATATTATCATCAAAGGTATTGTAATGTGCGGACACAGGAAAAATTCACTTTTCAGCTATGCATTCCTGAGAGCTAAAAAACAAATTAGATCATCATAAATCAGCTCATATTTTCACCCACACAATTTTGTTGTTGTGAATTTTATTTTTATTCCTGATTTATTTTATTCCTGATCAAGAATTTAGCACCAGATTCATCCTAGATATACATAATATAATAAATATAATAATAAGTGTAACTTTCAAAAGAATTTATAATAAATAAATATTCATAATTATTCAAATTTATTTCTCAAGTACAAATGTGCTGAGCGTATCCATAGTAAAATAAGAGCTAATGGCCGGGCGCAGTGGCTCATGCCTGTAATCCCAGCACTTAGGGATTAGAGGCCAAGGTGGGCGGATCATGAGGTCAGGAGTTCAAGATAAGCCTGGCCAATATGGTGAAACCCCGTCTCTACTAAAAATACAAAAATTAGCCGGGTGTGGTGGCATGCGCCTGTAGTCTCAGCTGCTTGGGAGGCTGAGGCAGAAGAATCACTTGAACCCGGGAGACAGAGGTTGCAGTGAGCCGAGATCACACCACTGCACTCAAGCCTGGGTGACAGAGCAAGACTCCATCTCAAACAAACTAAAAACAAAACAAAACAAACAAAAAGCTTCATATTTATTGACCACTTCCTATGTTCAAAACATTAAATTGAATACTTTCTTTTTATCATTTAATCCTCTGTTAGATAGTGTGCTCTTAGCATACACAAGAAAACTGAAGTTAAATAATCAATATGGTATAGAGAGTAACATTTGAATTAATAATATTAAATGCCTTATTATACTCTGAGCTATAATTGAAGGAAACTAAGGTATTATGGAATACATATACAGAATAAAATGTAATTTCATCATTTCATCAAATGAACATATATATTACAATGAGAACTTACTTTTAATTAACAACCATGCTACCTCTCTGAAATTTAGAAACACTACTTTGTGGCTGATTTGAATGACCCAAATATCAGCTGAGAAAAGTGCCATGAATTTCTTGTTTTGTTTACAAATTTTCTTGTAACAAACAAAGAATTACACATTTAAAATGATTCATTAATTAATATGCTACATTATTAAAGAAAGTCAGCTAACACTCAGCCCAAGAACCTAGTTAATAAACCCAAGGATAAAAAGCTTAGCATAGAGAAACAGGTAATGGTGGCTTGGGTAGTTCAGAAATGTCAGTAGAATAAAGACTTGCCGAATCTTGGTAACAGACATTACAAAATTAGGTAACGAAGAAGTAGCTAAAGGTTTTCTTATAGGACCCAAACACCAAGAAATGAGGTGACAGGAATTGTATGTGGTGTATAGATTTTATGAGAGGTGGAGTTACACCTGGAGGTGGACATGAATTGTATGTTTAACAAGAACTAGGCAGGAATGAGAACTATGAAAGTTTTCCTTTAAACTTAAGACTAAAGTCAGAATGTAGTTGAGACAGAGGTACATACTGGGAAATGGGGCAACATTGAACTGGAGAGCCGGGTGAAGGTGTTACTGCCAGAGAAAGTGGTCATATCCAAGTATACAAAAAGCCACATTCTATACTTTGGGCCCAGAGCTTTTTTCCTCTTGTTCTTGTACCTCAAGTAGACGTTGATCAGCTTAAGCAATTGCAAGGATCAGCCCTGTATTTCTTCAATAATTATAGAATTGGAAATCATAGAAAACAATGTTTGGTTTAAAATGTAAATAACACTACTACTATATGTTTATGGTAAGGTAGGATGGGAAAATAAACTCGGGAAATAGAGGAGGATGAGAAGGTAAAAAGAAATAAGACTGTGCTTTGGATGTCCTATCTCTGAAAGTGGCTGTCTCTGAAAGTCACTTAAACAATGGTGCCCTGTAAGAAGCCAAGATAAGGCAGGGAATAGGAAAGAAGAGAGTTTGTTCATTCATTCATTCATTTAACAACTGCCGAAACGCATACTATAGTATGTGCTATTATACTATAGTATGTCCTGGGTGCTGGAAATACAGACATAAAAAGCCATACTATCTACCTTCAAGAGGCTCCCAATTTAGTTGGGGAGGTAGATTTGTAAAGAAAGAAAACAAAAATTATATTACAGAAATATTTATAGTATGAACATGAGAAGATAGGAGACACTAGTTCAGCCTTAGTCCTTGGGGAGTAGAAGAGAGAAAGGAGATGAAGATTCCCAGTGACTATATAGCTTCATTGTGTCTTGAAGAGTGAACAGGGATTACACAATCATACAAGTGTATAATGGAGAATGAGTATTGTAGGAATACGGAGTGACACATTATGCAGCCTATAGTTGTGATGTAGTATAACATGTTTAGGAATTGAAAGTATCACACTGGCCGGGCGCGGTGGCTCACGCTTGTAATCCCAGCACTTTGGGAGGCCGAGGCGGGCGGATCACGAGGTCAGGAGATCGAGACCACGGTGAAACCCCGTCTCTACTAAAAATACAAAAAATTAGCCAGGCGTGGTGGCGGGTGCCTGTAGTCCCAGCTACTCGGAGAGGCTGAGGCAGGAGAATGGCGTGAACCCGGGAGGCGGAGCTTGCAGTGAGCCGAGATTGCGCCACTGCACTCCAGCCTGGGTGACAGAGCGAGACTCCGTCTCAAAAAAAAAAAAGAAAGTATCACACTGATGGATGTATCAGTCAGGGTCTAAGAAGGAGACATAAACCACATAGTAAATTGGACAGGAAATGTTTATATAAAAATTAATTATAACAGAATTTGAGTAAGAAGAGATTGGCTAATAGGAAGTAAAGAGAACTATAAAGAATGACTAAATAGCAGAAGGCAGAGCCATCACCCCTAAGGCTGAGATAGGGTTCCCGAGATAGAATGGGAAAAAATCTTGCAATCTGAACATCTGACCAAGGTCTAACACCCAGCGTCTACAAGGCACTTAAACAAATTTACAAGAAAAAAACCAATGACCCTATTAAGAAGTGGGCAAAGGAACACTGATATGGTTCGACTCTGCCCCAACCCAAATCTCACCTTGAATTGTAGCTCCTGTAATTCCCATGTGTTGTGGGAGGGACCCAATGGGAGATAATTGAGTCATGTGGGCGGTTCCCCCATACTGTTCTCGTGGTGGTGAATAAGTCTCACGAGATCTGATGGTTTTATAAGGGGAAACCCCTCTGGCTTGGTTCTCATTCTCTCTTGCCTGCCACCATGTAAGGTGTGCCTTTCACCTTCCACTATGATTGTGAGGTGTCCCCAGCCACATGGAACTGTGAGTCCATTAAACC
The DNA here is from genome assembly GCF_009828535.3 of Hylobates moloch. Taxonomy (NCBI): domain Eukaryota; kingdom Metazoa; phylum Chordata; class Mammalia; order Primates; family Hylobatidae; genus Hylobates; species Hylobates moloch. The sequence continues at coordinate 64,469,892 of NW_026652279.1, read as the reverse complement.
TCTTTTTCTTTGTAAATTACACAGTTTCAGGTATGTCTTTATCAGCAGTGTGAAAACGGACTAATACAGATGTGAACAGACACTTCTCAAAAGAAGATATACATGTGGCCAACAACTATATGAAAAAAAGCCTAACATCACTGATCATTAGGTAAACGCAAATCAAAACCACAATTAAATACCCTGTCATACTAGTCAGAATGGCTATTACTAAAAAGTCAAAAGCAACAGATGCCAGCTAAGTTGTGGAGAAAAAGGAATGCTTATACACTGTTGGTGGGAGTGTAAATTAGCTCAACCACTGTGGAAGACAGTGTGGCAATTCCTCAGAGACCTAGAGGCAGAAATATCATTTGACTCAGCAATCCCATTATTGAGTATATACCCAATGGAATATAAATCATTCTATTATAAAGATGCATGCATGTGTATGTTCATTGCAGCACTATTCACAATAGCAAAGACATGGAATTAACCCAAATCCCCATCAATAATAGACTGGATAAAGAAAAGGTGGTACATATATACCATGGAATACTATGCAGCCGTAAAAAGGAACAAGATAGTGTCCTTTGCAGGAACATGGATGGAGCTGGAATCCATTATGCCCAGCAAACAAATGCAGTTTGTTTATCCCCAGCAAACAAATGCACTTAGAAGTGGGAGCTGAACAATGAGACCATAGACACAGGGAGGGGAACAACACACACTTAGGCCTATGGTGGGGAAGAGGGGAGGGAGAGCATCAGGAGAAATAGTTAATGCATGCTGGGCTTAGTACCTAGGTGATGGGTTGATAGTGCAGCAAATCACCGTGGCACACGTTTACCTATGAAACAAACCTTCACATTCTGTACATGTACTCTGGAATTTAAAATAAAATTTAAAAATAGAAAGGATAGGAGAAGCATAAAATATAGTTAAATAATTAAAAAAAGAAAACCCTTCATCTTCTAGTGTCTCTCCAGCATACACTTCTGACAGAGCTTAAAATCATGTCAGCTGGTAAGTAAAAAAAAAATTGAATGCCCAAGCTCAATTTTTACAAAACAAGCAATGAAGAATGATTTTGGAGTTCAGAGGCAATAAATTGATAACTGGCACAATGGATTGAAAGGTGCTTGGAAATATTACAAATGGTGTAGGAGAGAAGCCAAGTTCAGATGGTTGTGGACACAGAAGAGACAAGGGCTCAGGAAATTTCAGAGTCCACATTCTGTGATGTATGAGAGAATCTTGGTTCTGGATCCAGCATCTTATAAAAATATGTATCTACTTGCTAAAGTTTTGCATACACTGAGACTGTACATCTAAATCTAAGGAAGAAAACTTGTGTACTGAATTTGTCATGGAGTTAGCTCAGCTTTTCTTTAACTCTCAGTTCATATAGAATCCTCAATGTATTAGAACCATGTGTGACAATATGAATATCAAGTTTTATTATTTGAGGTAAATAATATAAAGTGATCAATGATTACATGTGTGCTCCTGTCGAATTTTCAGAGAGGCTCACCCTCACCCAAAAATCCTAGCAAGATTATATTCTTGCAGAATGCTCTAAAGAGCCAACTTCTCTTTCTTCCTAATATTTACTTCAATTCATAATAACATATTAATGGACAGTGTTTGATAAAGCCTGTATTCCTCACTAAACTGCAAGCTTCAAGAGATCAGAGACTATTTTTGTTCTCTGCAATTTTCTGAATATCTGGCCCAGTGCCTGACACATAGTAGTACGTCAATAATATCCATTTCTTGAATGAATAACTGAACAAATCATTTAGGTTTTGCTGAGATGATCTTGATAACCCAGAAAAACCTGTCTTTTCTTATTAGTGCCGTTTAGAGGTAATGACATTAACATTAATGTCCTTTAAGTCGGGAGTACTTCTGATACCAAGTGATACTGGTCAGTGCTTTTCCTATTTATATGTGTTAATTACATATGAGGGTCCACTCCCCTTTTTCTCACAATTGCTGCCTCTGGAGAAAGCTCCTGCACTTCACAGACCACATTTGCTCCATCGTGACTGCTGCTTCAGGATTCTTCCTTCACTGACTGTTCTCAGAAAGCAAATAATGGGAAGGAGAAAAGACTTGATTAAATTCTCAGTTTTTTTCATGGTTGTTTACTGCTCTAACCTATTTAAAATGTATATACTCAATTTAGGTGAAGTATATTTGGATTTTGAAAAATTTGCTGCCAATAGAAAATATATATCTGCTATGAAAATTAATACCTTAAGCTGTGACTGTCAAAATTCTTTGAACTAATGGGCCTTTACAGAGAGTGCATTATTTAGAATCATTTAAAAGATGCAAACAATGCACGAGGAGATTCATAAAGCTATAAAATTATTCTAAGCCAGAACAGAATTTCCCTGATCTTTAAAGGGATTTAGCTATTAATTTTTAAATGCTGAACATAGTTGACATTTCAAATTGAATTGTTACTGAAGTAATCACATCAAATCTCTTGGTTAAATGTTCAAAGTAGAGTCCATGAAATATGCATGTTACCAAATCAAGGCAAAGAGTTTTTCTTCAGAATACATGTTTTTATTTAGATAAAATATTAGATGCCTTTTATTTTAAAATAAAACTATCCCTTAATAGGAAGATGCACTTACTCTTCAAAGAAAACCTGTGTGTAGAACTCAAGGGGTTTGTGCAATGTTTATTCTATAATTCAACTCATTGCATATCCATTGTTTGTGAAAAAGTGAGCTGAAAACTTGTAAGACTCGATTTCTGATATCAAGATACTTAGACTCTGATAGTATTGGGAAAACACACTATTTCTAGGAAGTGTTACATATTACAAATATTTTCCAAGATCAAACTTCCCAAAGTGTGGTATTGATAACTTTGTTGTCACATGAAATGAGTTTATGTCATACATGAGCCAACATGTTATTATTTTAATTCATTTTTAATTTTGTATTAACTGTCTTCCAGTGTGTTCAGATAATATGATACTATTGATTTTTAGTAACTCTATAAAGTTTAATTTTTAAAGAAATATTTGTAAAAGCAACTTGATTTTTTTAAACTCCTGGTAAATAATAATACATATGACATGCAGATGCTCACAAGTATAAAATGATTAATGAATGGTGATTGAGAAACAGCTCTAAAAACTCTTTTTAATACAAGTTTACTAGCACTCCTTTTAATGTTAATAATACCTTCATGTCAGTGATTTTAGAAGCTCATGATGGGTGTTCAATAAATATTTGTTGAATGAATTAATTAATGAATAATGTGTTTTTAGAAATTTATATTTCTAATAAAATCAAGGAGGGGGTACACCTAGTGCATTTAATTTTTAGTTAGATCTTGGTAATTTGTTTTGAATTAAGAGTGTTTCTTCTACCATAGGCCTGATAGAATATTTGACAATGCCTAGTTTTCCAGGAATTTCTATGCCTATTCTCCCAATAGGATCTCCTCAACAGAAACTACACAGAATATAATAAAACATTTACAAAGCAATAACAAAAGTGAAAATTTCTGTAATAAATACTAGATATAGGGATTACACAATGTATTAAAGTTACTTTTTATATATTTGAATATGAAAATATCATTTATACTATTGACTTCAGTTATTAAATAGGTCATGTGTCCTGAGGTTTTAAGATTTTAGGAAAGCTAAAGAGAAAGGTTTCATAAAATATTTCCAGGTAAGTCCTGTAGAAGACACACCAGTGTTCCAAATGGGATAAGTTTCTGCTGATAAGACCCAAGAGAAGGAGAGGTTTATCTTATCAAAACAGATGTCAGTGGCTACTACCTTTTCCAATATTTTGCAACAAGCAGCCTCACTGGGGTCTTCTCAGCACAGTAAACACTCAGTCGGCTATTTAGGAACTGTAGAGATTTCAGGACGGAGATTATTTACAGGTATCTGTTTTCATTTTTTGTATTGTTGTTGTTTTAATGATGCTAACTCAAAAGCCAAATTTTACATGCCTGAGCACTAAATGTTCCTTGAGTATGCTCAAATGACTGCAATAGCAGACAGGACATATCCAGAGATAATTAAAAAGAAAAGAATTATGATGATAAATCCAAGTGATCTAGCAGGGGAGACAGAATATAGAGGCAGACTCCTAGTTGAACAATTTAATAGGTCAAGAGGGAAGTCTCCCTCTTTCTCTTTTTTTAATCTGAGATCTCTCAGAATGGTATTTAATGTAATGTGGTTCACCAGATAGAAGACTTTTTTCTTCTTCTTAGTATATCTTTTATTTTGTAAGCCTTTTCCCTTTGTCCTCAGTTATTTTAAATAAATATTGGTAAATTTCCAAAGTGTTCATTATTTAGTTTTTGTTACCTGCTAGTGTCCATCTGCCTTAGGCAAAAATTTAAATTGCATACTTTACATCATAAATTCACATCCTATAACCTCTTGAATATTGAATTTGTTTAATATATGTTTACCATGGACTGGATAATACTGTGTTATATCAGTAGTACACAGGTGAGTAAAAGACAATCTGTGTTCTAGGATCTTCAAATTTAGGAGAGGGAAACTAGTATTTTCAAACTTCTATATTTTAGTTTTGAAATGAGAGATATATAAAGGTTGTAATTGAAACATGAAAGCTAGACATTTGGATCTGATGCTGAAAAGAGAAGAGTGAAGTAAGTAGAATCTAGGCGATTATGGAAGAAATGATTAAGACTGAAATTATCAGGGATATATATATATATACCAAAGAGAAGCAATAGTGGGATAAAATAGGGAGCCAAGGAGGGAATGGAAGAGAACCCAAGCCAAGTGGCATAAGCGAACTCAGAGAAGATGGCATGTAGTAGCATTACAAAAGGAGCGATTTTCAAGAAGCAGAGGGGTAGAATGAGGACCAAGAATAAGACACTGACAACTTGACCTGATTAAATTAACATTTGAGACAACCATTTCTATAGTAAGGGGAATGGGTTGTGGGAAGAAAGCAGGCTAATTACTGAAATGTGTCAAGAAGAGAGAAGTAAGTAGCACTAGTTCAATAAAGACTCAGAGATAGGCCAGGCACGGTGGCTCATTCCTGTAATCCCAACACTTTGGGAGGCTGAGGCGGGTGAGGATCACTTGAGGCCAGGAGTTCGAGACCAGCCTAGCCAACATGGCGAAACTCCATCTCTAATGAAAATACAAAAATTAGCTGGGCGCCATGGCACACGCCTGTAATCCCAGTTACTCAGATGGCTGAGGCAGAGAATCGCTTGAACCTGGGAGGTGGAGGCTTCAGTGAGCAGAGTTCATGACACTGTGCTCCAGCCTGGGTGACAGAGCAAGACTCCATCTCAAAAAAAAAAAAAAAAAAAAAAAAAAAGAGTCAGGGATAAAGAATCACTTTGGTTTTTGGTTTAATGGTGGAAAAGTTTTACTCAAGTATTTTTATATGGGCTGATAGGCAGAAGCCAACTGAAACAAGAAAGTGGAGAATTCTAAAAGTAAAGAACGGAACAAGGACCAGGGAGGGTTGGGACAGGATCCAGAGTATAAGCAGAGGTGTTTGGTGTGAAAGGAAACTTGAGCGCCTTTCTCTGACATAGAACTATGATAATGGAGGCTTATAGAAAGAAGCTGAAGGGCTGAAATATAGCTGTAAGAAGAGAATAGTCAGCAAGCGACAGATGAATAATTGCCTTTGTCCAGAGCACCCAGAGCATGGGTATATGCATTCCCACTATTAATAGTTGTGTATAAAAAGAGATACTTCTTGACTGAAAATAAGAGAGAGTTTTGAGAAACATACACACACACACACACGTTGCAATGGACTGAATGTTGTACCCCTACCCCACAATTCATATGTTGAAACTCTAACCCCAGTGTGATAAGAAAGGAGGCCTTGCGAGGGAATTAGATCATGCAGGTAGAACACTCATGTCAGGACTAGTGTCCTTTTAAAAGAGTAAGAGGCCCCACCCTCTTTCTACCATGTGTGGACATAAGAAGAGATCTCCAGTCCACAACCTGGAAAAGGACCCTCACCAGAACCTGACTGTATTGACACCCTGATTTCAGACTTCCAGCCTCCAGAAATGTGAGAAATAAATTTCTGTTGTTTCTAAGCCACCCAGTACATGGCAATTTGTTACAGAAGCCCACACTAAGGCGCACGTGCATATACACACACGCACACACACACGCACACATACACACACATTTATAGATGACCCTTGAACGACACTGGGGTTAGAGGTGCCGTTGCCTGCACAGTTGAAAATTCACATGTAACTTGTGACTCCCCCACAGTTTAACTACTAATAGCCTACTCTTGACCAAAAGCCTTACCAATAATATAAAGTCGATTAACACGTATTTTGTATGATAAATTTATTATATGCTGTATTCTTATAGTAAAGTAAGCTAGAGAAAAGACAATGTTATTAAGAAAATCATAAGCAAATTAGACTTACTATTCTTTAAGCGGAAGTGGATCAGCATAAATTTCTTCATCCTCATTGTCCTCCATTGATAGGCTGAGAAGGAGGAAGAAGGGGAAGGGTTGGTTTTTCTGTCTCAGAGGTGACAGAGTTGGAAGGATATCTGCACATAAGTTGGCCTGCGCAGTTCAAACTTGTATTGTTCAAGGGCCAACTATATTCTTTACTGAAACCCTAAGGGTGTTGCATGTTGTTGTTTAGATAAGTCATTACAATTCAAAAATGTGAGGAGAAATTTACTTCTAGAAATTTTACAACCTTGCTTAGGAAAATAGCTCTAACTCTTCATTAAGAAATAATTCCATTTAAAGATTCACCCAAACAGCATCTGTATGGCAGTCTAATGATGTAGCATATAACAGCTATAAACACAATAAAGTGTTTCTGGCAAAATAAACATGTATTTTGAATTAAATACAGTATCAAAAATGTTTTTAAATAAATATGCTTATATTAGATGCTCATTCTTACAGTTTGAACATTTAAAGCAGTTACTAATAGGCTATGCTTTATGGGTATTAAATATTATAATTCAACATGTGATTAAAAGGGAAAATAGGAAAAATAAAGTGCTTATTAAAAATATGCTTTCTATATATATGAAGAGCAAAGGTGTGTTTAAGGAGTGGGACTGGCTTCTGTTTCTCTGACATCCCTAGCTCTTTCAAACTGTGTGGTCTTGCTCTTCTGTTTCCTTTTCCTGGGAAGCTCTGCCATAGATGTGGCATGACTGATTCTGTTGTCATTCTTATCTCAGAGCACATGTCAGGAAAAGCTTCCTCGACGCTCTGATCTAAAATAGCTTTTCTCCCATTTGACTACTCAGTTGCTCAGTAGTATCTCTTGGTTTTCTTCAGAGCTTTTGTTATCAACCAAGATTATCTTTGTCATCTATTTGTGTTTTATTTATTAGTTTATTATTTGTATTCCTAACCTATACTTCTATAAGGGCAGGTACTGAGTGCCTGGAACATAGTCAGCCCTAAATAAATATTGCTTGATTAATGGATGACCAAAATAAAATAACATATGTATTCTGTATTTTATAGTTGGAAATTATAAAAATATTTGTTTAGTTGGCTAAATGAATTAACATATGCAGATTTTACCTAACATATTGGAATTGGAGATGGGAGGCCATGAGGGCTGCTAATAGCACTCACATTCTCTGAACCAGAGTAACTCATCCTTGACATCTTGATATACTGGTTTGTCCACATCAGCTATAAGACATATTAAAAGCAATGTAGTTCTCATTATACTCAGTAATGATTTTGAATTATGTAGTGTTCTTACCCTAATATTTTTCTTTTTACAGTTTGTAAATAACTTGTACACATTCATGGCAGTGTTTTGTGCATGCTAGGAGCACCTTGTATATGTGCCAATGTACAGAATATTTTGAGAGCTAGTGCTCAAAGTTACCTTTGTTTGTAGGAAAATAGGTGTTCTAGGTAGGCTGAATAACCAAAGCTATAATTTGTTGAGGGAAGAGAAGATGATCAATGTGTCTTTATGTCCACAGTGCATTGTCAGTACCTGATGTAGTGAATCTGATCTCAAAATTTTCTATCTAATTTTAGAATTAATTAATAAAGCAGATAAATGGTATTATTTAACTGTCCTAACAAGGCCCTATGTAATGTTTGCCATTTATTCATATAATTAACTTTGGTAGTATAGATTTTTATAGGGTGATTATGGTGATCATTTTCCCCCAAAGTATCCCATCAATAATTTAGGCATCTCCCATGAGAAAAATAGGACTAGATCCCTTGTTTGTCAGTAATTCCAAAAAGGTGAAGAGACTTTCTTAAGCCAATGTTATGGTTTTTCACAACTTAGGCCATTCTTTGCAAACTTCACATATCTACCACTATTCCTTCTTCAGCTTGCTATACTGTTCACTCTTGCCATTCTTTTGTCCTAAGATAAAAATAACTGAATTAACTGATGTTATTTGTAGGATATGTTTTTTCCTTCCAACACATAAAGATTACGTGGGTTGACTTGTGTTTACCATAAAGATGTTGAAGTCCTAATTCTTTTTTTAAAAATTTTATTTTAATTTTGTGTTAGTCCGTTTTTATGCTGCTGATAAAGACATACCATAGACTGGGAAGAAAAAGAGGTTTAATTGGACTTACAGTTCCACATGACTGGGGAGGCCTCAGAATCATGGCGGGAAGTGAAAGGCACTTCTTACATGCTGGTGGCAAGAGAAAATGAGGAAGAAGCAAAAGCAAAAACCCCTGATAAACCCAGCAGATCTTGTGAGACTTACTCACTATCAGGAGAATAGCATGAGAAAGACTGGCCCCCATGATTCAATTATCTCTCCCTGGGTCCCTCCCACAATATGTGAGAATTCTAGGAGATACAATTCAAGTTGAGATTTGGGTGGGGACACAGACAAACCATATCAGATTATATTTTTATTTCCATAGGTTTTGAGGGGAACAGGTGGTGTTTGGTTACATAAGTTCTTTAATGATGATTTTGTGAGATTTTGATACACCCAATTTTATGTAAAAATTAAAATGTTTCTATTGGATTCATTTTTCAAATGAGGAGTTTGAGAATGTTTGTTGCATTAAAAGTAACAATAGAAAAAAACAAAAATATCTCAAGATCAATCTTACTCATACTTAAAAAAATTAAAACATTGCAAAAATATGGAACCAGCCCAAATGCCCATCAATAGATAAGTGGATAAAGAAATATATACACCATGGGATAGCATTCTATCCATAAAAAGGAATGAAATAATGGCATTGGAAATCTTCATTTTTAGTACTTATGAATGTGAACTTATTTAGAAATAGAGTCTTTGCCAATAATGAGGTTAAGATGAGATTCTTAAGGTGGACCCCAATCCAGTATGACTGGTGTCCTTATGAAAGAGGGAAATTTGGACATAGACAAAGATGCATATTACAGGGAAGACAATGTGAAGACACATGAAGAGCATCATCTATAGCTAAGAAACTAGGAGGGAGGCACAGAACAGATTCTTTGTCACAGCCATTAGAAGGCACCAACCCTGCCCACATCTTGATATTGGACTTCTAATTTCCAACTGTAAACTACTTAAATAAATTTATTGACTTACAGTGTATGATGGTTTATATGGAAGCCCTACAAAACTAATACAGGGCAAAAACTAATTGAGAATCATGAGTTAGATAAAAATAACTGATTTGAGCAATTTAAACATGTCCAGTTGGTATTAGGGCTTCAAATAGAAAAAGATCTTCATTAATGATCAATTTGCAAATCACTTATTTTTATATAAATCACTCTAGACAAAGTTGAAAAGAATTTCAGGAAATATAATTTGCCCATTACCATAGGTTAACTTTTTGCCTGCCATGTTGACTGTTATCAGTTCCTTCTTAATCTAACCTTAGATTTTCCCATTGGGATGGTACCAGTTAGCAATTAAATTAGAGTTTTTCTTTTCTTTTTATTATTGTACTTTAAGTTTTAGGGTACATGTGCACCATGTGCAGATTTGTTACATATGTATCCATGTGCCATGTTGGTGTGCTGCACCCATTAACTCGTCATTTAGCATTAGGTGTATCTCCTAATGCTATCCCTCCCCCCTCCCCCCACCCCACAACAGTCCCCGGAGTGTGATGTTCCCCTTCCTGTGTCCATGTGTTCTCATTGTTCAGTTCCCACCTATGAGTGAGAACATGTGGTGTTTGGTTTTTTTGTCCTTGCGATAGTTTACTGAGAATGATGATAAATATGAGTTTTTCTAAGTTTCAGGAGCTTACTGAGAGGTGTGTTTTGCTCACAGCATGTGGGTCTTCCATTCCAGGCCTCAGATTAACTTTGACCTAACAAGCTCTGTAACTGCTTGCAGCACAGCAAGTTACCCTTTCTTCCGTTATCCTTTTTATGATGAGAGACTGCTTTCTCCTTTACCTGTGGCACTCTACACCACATGTGACTTAGATTTACAGTCCAAATAAGAAATTACACATGTATAATGTGTACATCTGCCTTATGAGATTTTTAAAAATCAATCAAGACGAGGAATCCATGGGATCCAAATTGTGTATCTTTCATCAAACCCATTCCTTCATGCCACTCCTTGTTTCTTTCTGATCAATGCCGTGGGAAATGAAAAGGATTTCCTTATTAAGCAGTGTCATAAACTCCTTCCTAATTTTTATATAATCTGAATAAATATAATCTAAAGCAAGTGAGCCAAGAGAGACAGTATCCACTTCTTATTTCTACAAAGAAAATTCAGAGATTTTGTCACATCTTGGATTTTGCTTTAACTGCATTTACACAACATGTGTTAGAATGATACTACTTAGACTGCACAGGGAAAGCTAAATCTAATAATTTATGTTAATACTGTGGCAATCAGTTATTTAAAACTAAATTTGTTAAAACATCAATAACATACTGTCTTTATAAAACAAGATTCAAACAATTCAACAGGATATATATTTTAAAAATTTCTCTTCAATCTTCATATGATCACAAAGCATATGATATAAATCGCTAAGATTTTTTTCATTATTTTTTGCAGAATAGCCTATGCATCTATAAGTATATACAGTATATTAAAGATTATTTCTATTTATAACCCATTTATATTAAGTGTATTAGTCTCTCCTTTGTTAAAACTGTAAATTATTGTTTTAAAACAATATGTATGCTAGCTTCAACAGGGAAAATCACTATCTCACTATTGGGATAATTTACATTTATTTGAATCCTAGAAAAGTTGTATATTTTTAACGTTCATTGGCCATTTATTTTTTTAAATATTTTATGAATTGCCTATTCATACTCTTTATTCATTTGCCTACTACTGATTATATATGCTATTTCTATGCAAATTGAAGCATACTGTAAATGTATACATTTTAAAGTTGGATCCCCTTTCATATAGTTACACATGCCACATTGCATTTATGGGTGTGCTATCAGTTATTTTGCCAGTCCCTGTCTTGGTGTTCTTGATGAGCATTTAAATTGTTTCCTTTTTTAGTCTATTGCAAATAGAAAATCAACATACTTGCATTGACATTGACATATTTGTGTACATATTTGAGTACATATGTAGAATATTAATACAATTAAAATTAGTATGTCAATCGGCACATATATTTTAGATTTTTGCTACATATTTTTAATTTACTCTTCAAAATTTGGCAGCAGTTTACACTTGTACCAGAAGAGTTTTTCTTTTCCCATACCTTAAGCAACACTTAGGGAGTATTAATTAATATATCCTTGGATAATCTGTTCATTTTAAAATGGTGGTTTAATTAGCAATGTTTTAATTTTTTTAAGTATGAGTAAGATTGATCTTGAGATATTTTTGTTTTTTTCTATTGTTACTTTTTTTTTTTTTTTTTTTTTGAGACGGAGTCTCGCTCTGTCGCCCAGGCTGGAGTGCAGTGGCGCAATCTCGGCTCACTGCAAGCTCCGCCTCCCGGGTTCACGCCATTCTCCTGCCTCAGCCTCTCCGAGTAGCTGGGACTACAGGCGCCCGCCACCACGCCCGGCTAATTTTTTTGTATTTTTAGTAGAGACGGGGTTTCACTGTGGTCTCGATCTCCTGACCTCGTGATCCGCCCGCCTTGGCCTCCCAAAGTGCTGGGATTACAAGCTTGAGCCACCGCGCCCGGCCTTCTATTGTTACTTTTAATGCAACAAAGATTCTCAAACTCCTCATTTGAAAAATGAATCCAATAGAAACATTTTAATTTTATACATAAAAGCAAAACAAAATTCCAAGGATATTTTTTGTTCTGACACCATTAAGAAACAGAGATTAATATTATTGCTAAGTCAACAAATAATGGAAACAATAAAGCAGAGTTGCAAAATTTTAGAAATTATTCTTTTCACAACTCTCAGCATTGTTCTCTGAACTCTGGATATCTAAAAACCGTTACTCATATCAAATGAAACTTCCAATTACCATTTAGTAAATGGAAACAGAACAGAGTTATGCTTTCTCATACATGTCTCCATGATGGACTAGAGAGTAAAACTGATAACTTTGGAAAAGTTCTCAATGGTACCATGTTATCAGAACTAGTTTTATGATGTAGAATAGTGTCTGCTTTTCTACCTTTGTAGGGAGAAAAATTGATTTTCTGGTACTTATTTTACCAGCAGTTAGGACTACTTGCAGCTTCATGCAAAACAAGGGAATTGTGTTAGTTAGTAGAGAAAAAAAAGGAGTGAAAGAAATTATGAGAGGCTTAAGTTATACAGAGTAGAAAAGAGATGAGCAAAGGTGAATTTTAAGACATGTAGAATGATATATAGAATGTTTCATATCTAGATTGTTTTTGTCAATTTGAATTTTTTACTCATTCGAAAGTGACGGGGAGAATGGAACCAAGTTGGAAAACACTCTGAAAAATATTATCCAGGAGAACTTCCCCAATCTAGCAAGGCGGGCCAACATTCAGATTCAGGAAATACAGAGAACGCCACAAAGATACTCCTCGAGAAGAGCAACCCCAAGACACATAATTGTCAGATTCACCAAAGTCGAAATGAAGGAAAAAATGTTAAGGGCGGCCAGAGAGAAACGTCGGGTTACCCACAAAGGGAAGCCCATCAGAGTAAGAGCTGATCTCTCGGCAGAAACTCTATAAGCCAGAAGAGAGTGGGGGCCGATATTCAACATTCTTAAAGAAAAGAATTTTCAACCCAGAATTTCATAGCCAGCCAAACTAAGCTTAATAAGTGAAGGAGAAATAAAATACTTTACAGAGAAGCAAACGCTGCGTGATTTTGTCACCACCAGGCCTGCCCTAAAAGAGCTCCTGAAGGAAGCACTAAACATGGAAAGGAACAACCCGTACCAGCCACTGCAAAAACATGCCAAATTGTAAAGACCATTGAGGCTAGGAAGAAACTGTATCAACTAACGAGCAAAATATCCAACTAACATCATAATGACAGGATCAAATTCACACATAACAATATTAACTTTAAATGTAAATGGGCTAAATGCTCCAATTAAAAGAAACAGACTGGCAAATTGGTTAAGGAGTCAAGACCCATCAGTGTGCTGTATTCAGGAAACCCATCTCACGTGCAGAGACACACATAGACTCAAAATAAAGGGATGGAGGAAGATTTATCAAGCAACTGGAAAACAAAAAAAGGCAGGGGTTGCAATCCTAGTCTCTGATAAAATAGACTTTAAACCAACAAAGATCAAAAGAGACAAAGAAGGCCATTACATAATGGTAAAGGGATCAATTCAACAAGAAGAGCTAACTGTCCTAAATATATATGCACCCAACACAGGAGCACCCAGATTCATAAAGCAAGTCCTCAGTGACCTACAAAGGGACTTAAACTCCCACACAATAATAATGGGAGATTTTAACACCCCGCTGTGAACATTACACAGATCAACGAGACAGAAAGTTAACAAGGATATCCAGGAATTGAACTCAGCTCTGCACCAAGTGGACCTAATAGACATCTACAGAACTCTCCACCCCAAATCAACAGAATATACATTTTTTTCAGCACCACACCACACCTATTCCAAAATTGACCACATAGTTGGAAGTAAAGCTCTCCTCAGCAAATGTAAAAGAACAGAAATTATAACAAACTGTCTCTCAGACCACAGTGCAATCAAACTAGAACTCAGGATTAAGAAACTCACTCGAAACCGCTCAACTACATGGAAACTTAACAGCCTGCTCCTGAATGACTGTTGGGTACATAATGAAATGAAGGCAGAAATAAAGATGTTCTTTGAAACCAACAAGAACAAAGACACAACATACCAGAATCTCTGGGACACATTCAAAGCAGTGTGTAGAGGGAAATTTGTGGCACTAAATGCCCACAAGAGAAAGCAGGAAAGACCCAAAATTGACACCCTAACATCACAATAAAAAGAACTAGAAAAGCAAGAGCAAACACATTCAAAAGCTAGCAGAAGGCTAGAATTAACTAAAATCAGAGCACAACTGAAGGAAATAGAGATGCAAAAAACCCTTCAAAAAATTAATGAATCCAGGAGCTGGTTTTTTGAAAAGATCAACAAAATTGATAGACCGCTAGCAAGACTAATAAAGAAGAAAAGAAAGAAGAATCAAATAGATGCAATAAAAAATGAAAAAGGGGGTATCACCACCGATCCCACAGAAATACAATCTACCATCAGAGAATACTACAAACACCTCTATGCAAATAAACTAGAAAATCTAGAAGAAATGGATAAATTCCTTGACAAATACACCCTCCCAAGACTAAACCAGGAAGAAGTTGAATCTCTGAATAGACCAATAACAGGCTCTGAAATTGTGGCAATAATCAATAGCTTACCAACCAAAAAGAGTCCAGGACCTGGTGGATTCACAGCCGAATTCTACCAGAGGTACAAGGAGGAACTGGTACCATTTCTTCTGAAACTATTCCAATCAATAGAAAAAGAGGGAATCCTCCCTAACACATTTTATGAGGCCAGCATTGTCCTGATACCAAAGCCTGCCAGAGACACAACCAAAAAAGAGAATTTCAGACCAATATCCTTGATGAACATTGATGCAAAAATCCTCGATAAAATACTGGCAAACCAAATCCAGCAGCACATCAAAAAGCTTATCCACCATGATCAAGTGGGCTTCATCCCTGGGATGCAAGGCTGGTTCAACATATGCAAATCAATAAATGTAATCCAGCATATAAACAGAACCAAAGACAAAAACCACATGATTATCTCAATAGATGCAGAAAAGGCCTTTGACAAAATTCAACAACGCTTCATGCTAAAAACTCTCAATAGATTAGGTATGGATGGGACGTATCTCAAAATAATAAGAGCTATCTATGACAAACCCACAGCCAATATCATACTGAATGGGCAAAAACTGGAAGCATTCCCTTTGAAATCTGGCACAAGACAGGGATGCCCTCTCTCACCACTCCTATTCAACATAGTGTTGGAAGTTCTGGCCAGGGCAATCAGGCAGGAGAAGGAAATAAAGGGTATTCAATTAGGAAAAGAGGAAGTCAAATTGTCCCTGTTTGCAGATGACATGATTGTATATCTAGAAAACCCCATTGTCTCAGCCCAAAATCTCCTTAAGCTGATTAGCAACTTCAGCAAAGTCTCAGGATACAAAATCAATGTACAAAAATCATAAGCATTCTTGTACACAAATCACAGACAGAGAGCCAACTCATGAGTGAACTCCATTCACAATTGCTCCAAAGAGAATAAAACACCTAAGAATCCAACTTACAAGGGATGTGAAGGACCTCTTCAAGGAGAACTACAAACCACTGCTCAGTGAAATAAAAGAGGATACAAACAAATGGAAGAACATTCCATGCTCATGGGTTGGAAGAATCAATATCGTGAAAATGGCCATACTGCCCAAGGTAATTTATAGATTCAATGCCATCCCCATCAAGCTACCAATGACTTTCTTCACAGAATTGGAAAAAACTACTTTCAAGTTCATATGGAACCAAAAAAGAGCCCGCATGGCCAAGTCAATCCTAAGCCAAAAGAACAAAGCTGGAGGCATCACGCTACCTGACTTCAAACTATACTACAAGGCTACAGTAACCAAAACAGCATGGTACTGGTACCACAACAGAGACATAGATCAATGGAACAGAACAGAGCCCTCAGAAATAATGCCGCATATCTACAACTATCTGATCTTTGACAAACCCGACAAAAACAAGAAATGGGGAAAGGATTCCCTATTTAATAAATGGTGCTGGGAAAACTGGCTAGCCATATGTAGAAAGCTGAAACTGGATCCCTTCCTTACACCTTATACAAAAATTATTTCCAGATGAATTTAAGACTTACATGTTAGACCTAAAACCATAAAAACCCTAGAAGAAAACCTAGGCAGTACCATTCAGGACATAGGCGTGGACAAGGACTTCATGTCTAAAACACCAAAAGCAATGGCAACAAAAGCCAAAATTGACAAATGGGATCTGATTAAACTAAAGAGCTTCTGCACAGCAAAAGAAACTACCATCAGAGTGAACAGGCAACCTACAAAATGGGAGAACATTTTTGCAACCTACTCATCTGACAAAGGGCTATTATCCAGAATCTACAATGAACTCAAACAAATTTACAAGAAAAAAAACAAACAACCCCATCAAAAAGTGGGCGAAGGATATGAACAGACACTTCTCAAAAGAAGACATTTATGCAGCCAAAAAACACATGCAAAAATGCTCATCATCACTGGCCATCAGAGAAATGCAAATCAAAACCACAATGAGATACCACCTCACAACAGTCAGAATGGCCATCATTAAAAAGTCAGGAAACAACAGGTGCTGGAGAGGATGTGGAGAAATAGGAACACTTTTACACTGTTGGTGGGACTGTAAACTAGTTCAACCATTGTGGAAGTCAGTGTGGCGATTCCTCAGGGATCTAGAACTAGAAATACCATTTGACCCAGCCATCCCATTACTGGGTATATACCCAAAGGACTATAAATCATGCTACTATAAAGACACATGCACACCTATGTTTACTGCAGCACTATTCACAATAGCAAAGACTTGGAACCAACCCAAATGTCCAACAACGATAGACTGGATTAAGAAAATGTGGCACATATACACCGTGGAATACTATGCAGCCATAAAAAATGATGAGTTCATGTCTTTTGTAGGGACATGGATGAAACTGGAAACCATCATTCTCAGTAAACTATCGCAAGGACAAAAAACCAAACACTTCATATTCTCACTTAGGTGGGAATTGAACAATGAGAACTCATGGACACAGGAAGGGGAACATCACACTCTGGGGACTGTTGTGGGGTGGGGAGAGGGGGGAGGGACAGCATTAGGAGATATACCTAATGCTAAATGACGAGTTAATGGGTGCAGCAAACCAACATGGCACATGGATACATATGTAACAAACCTGCACATTGTGCACATGTACTCTAAAACCTAAAGTATAATAATAAATAAAAATAAATAAATAAATAAAAAATAAAGATAATGTTCATATCAATTAATGTATTAGGAAAACTGGGTAACTAGATGTCACATGTTCCAGAATTTTTCCAATTTTGTGTTTAAACTTTGACTTTTGTCAAATTTTTACTACTGAAATAATTTGATTTGTTCTGGGGCTTCTGGGTGTGGTGCCATACTTTTATAGGCAATAATGATATGTTTAGCTTCTAGAAAACCTAAAGCACTGTAATTTAAGTTTTTCTATTTCAGAGTAAATACTAAAGATTTTTCAGCTTGATATGTATCACTATGAGAAGCACAGTTTACATGACACCATGTATAGAGGACACATGTATAATGGAAACATGCTGGACATGTCTCCCCTTTTTATTGCAACAAGTATATTAATTATAGACATATCTCATTTCATTGTGCTCACTTAATTGTGCTGCTTGGATACTGCATTTTTTTTTTTTTTTTAACAAACTGAAGGTTGTGGCAATCTTGCATAGAGCCAGTGCGTTGGCTCAATTTTTCAATAGAATGTGTTTACTTGGTGTAATTCTTGCAGTGTTTAAAAAATTTTATTATTATCATATCTGTTAGGTGATCTGTGATCAGTGATCTTTGAAATTATGTTGTAATTGTTTGGGGTGTTATGAACCATGTTTATCAAAGATGGTAAACTTAATCCA
The DNA here is from genome assembly GCF_009828535.3 of Hylobates moloch. Taxonomy (NCBI): domain Eukaryota; kingdom Metazoa; phylum Chordata; class Mammalia; order Primates; family Hylobatidae; genus Hylobates; species Hylobates moloch. The sequence continues at coordinate 64,451,761 of NW_026652279.1, read as the reverse complement.
TAACCGTTGTGTGTATTCTGACTACTCTACCATCTGGCTGTTCACCTTTCTCTCTTCCTCTCCTTGGGGCTGCCTATTCCCTGAGACACAACACTATTGAAATTAGGCCAATTAATTACCCTACAGTGGCCTTTAAGTGTTCTAGTGAAAGGAAGAGTGTCACATCTCTCACTTTAAATAAAAAGCTATAATTGATTAGGCTTAATGAGGAAGGCATGTCAAAAGCCAAAAAAAAAGGCTCAAAGCTAGTCTTCTTGTGCCAGATAGCCAAATTGTGGGTGTAGAGGTAAAGTTACTAAAGAAAATTAAAAGTGCTACTCCATTAAACACACAAATGATAAGAAAGCAAAACAGCCTTATTGCCAATATGGAGACAGTTTTAATGGTCTGGATGTAAGGAAGTGACAGAAGAAAAGTTGGAAGCTAACAGAGATTGGTTCATGAGGTTTAAGGATGAAAGTCATGTTCATAGCATAATAATGCAAGGTGAAGCCGCAAGTGCTGATGTAAAAACTGCAGCAAGTTAACCAGAAGATCTAGCTAATATAATGGATGAAGGTAGCTACACTAACAACATATTTTAATTTTAGACAGAAAAGCATTATATTGGAAGAGGATGCTCTCTAGAACTTTTACAGCTAGGGAGAAGTCAATGCCTGACTTTGAAGCTTCAAAGGACAGACTGACACTGCTGTTAGGGGCTAATGCAGCTTGTAATGTTAAGTGGGAGCCAGTGCTCATTTACTATTCCAAAAATTCTAGGACCCTTAAGAATTATGGTAAATCTACTCTGCCTGTGCTCTGTAAATGGAACAACAAAGCCTTGATGACAGTGCATCTATTTATAGCATGGTTTACCAAACATTGTGGAGAGCTGCTGACCAGAAAAAATGATTCCTCTCAAAATACTACTGCTAATTGACAATGTATCTAGTCACCCAAGAGTTCTGATGGAGATGTACAAGATTTGTGTTGTATTCATGACTGCTAAATACAACATCTGTGCTATAGCCCATAGATCAAGGAGGGATTTTAACTTTTAATCTTATCATTCAAGAATACATTTTTGCAAGGCTATTGCTGCCCTGGATAGTGATTCTTCTGACGAATCTGGCAAAATAAATTGAAAACCTGGAAAAAGCTCACCATTTTACATGCCATTAGGAACATTTGTGATTTATGGGAGGTGAAAATATCAACATTAACAGAAGTTGGAAGAAGTTGATTCCAACCCTCTTGGATGAGTTTGTGGGTTCAAGACTTCAGTGGAGAAAGTAACTGCAGATGTTGTGGAAATAGCGAGAGAACTACAATTAAAGTGGAGCTTGAAGGTATAACGGAACAGATGCAATCTATATATATATATATATATATATATATATGTATATTTTAAGTTCTAGGGTACATGTGCACAACATGCAGGCTCGTTACATAGGTATACATGTGCCATGCTGGCCTGCTGTACCCATCAACCCATCATTTACATTAGGTATTTCTCCCAATACTATCCCTGCCTCCGCCCTCCATCCCCCTCCCCCAACAGGCCCCAGTCTGTGACGCTCCCCACCCTTTGTCCAAGTGTTCTCATTGTTCAATTCCCACCTATGAGTGAGAACATGTGCTCTTTGGTTTTCTGTCCTTGTGATAGTTTGCTCAGAATGATGGTTTCCAGCTTCATCCATGTCCCTACAAAAGACATGAACTCATCCTTTTTATGGCTGCATAGTATTCCTTCATGTATATGTGCCACATTTTCTTAATCCAGTCTATTGTTGCTGGACATTGGGGTTGGTTCCAAGTCTTTACTATTGTGAATAGTGTTGCTATAAACATATGTGTGCATGTGTGTTTATAGTAGCATGATTTATAATCCTTTGGGTATATACCCAGTAATGGGATTGCTGGGCCAAATGGTATTTCTACCTCTAGATCCTTGAGGAATCGCCACACTGTCTTCCACAATGGTTGAACAAGTTTACACTCCAACCAACAGTGTAATAATGTTCCTATTTCTCCACGTCCTCTCCAGCAACTGTTGTTTCCTGACTTTTTAATGATCGCCATTCTAACTGGTGTGAGATAGTATCTCATTGTGGTTTTGATTTGCATTTCTCTGATGAACTGTGATGATGATCATTTTTTCATGTGTCTGTTGGCTGCATAAATGTCTTCTTTTGAGAAGTGTCTGTTCATATCCTTTGCCCATTGTTTGATGTGGTTGTTTGTTTTTTTCTTGTAAATTTGTTTAAGTTCTTTGTAGATTCTGGACATTATCCCTTTTTCAGATGGGTAGATTGCAAAAAATTTCTCCCATTCTGTAGGTTGCCTGTTCACTCCGATGGTAGTTTCTTTTGCTGTGCAGAAGCTCTTTTGTTTAATTAGATCCCATATGTCTATTTTGGCTTTTGTTGCCATTGCTTTTGGTGTTTTAGTCATGAAGTCCTTGCCCATGCCTATATCCTGAATGGTATTGCTTAGGTTTTCTTCTAGGGTTTTTATGGTTTTAGGTCTAACATGTAAGTCTTTAATCCATCTTGAATTAATTTTTGTATAAGGTATAAGGAAGGGATCCAGTTTCAGCTTTCTACATATGGCTAGCCAGTTTTCTCAGCACCATTTATTAAATAGGGAATCCTTTCCCCATTTCTTGTTTTTGTTGGGTTTGTCAAAGATCAGAGGGTTGTAGATTTGTGGTGTTATTTCTGAGGCCTCTGTTCTGCTCCATTGGTCTGTATCTCAAACAGATGCAATCTTATGATAAAACTTTAATGGATGAGGAGTTCTTCTTATGGATGAGCAAAGAAAATGGTTTCTTGAGGATGCTGTGATCATTGTTGACATGACAACAAGGAATTTAGAATGTTGCATCAACTTAGTTGATATAGCAGCAGCCATTGTGAAGACAGTGTGGCGATTCCTCAAAGACTTAAAGAAAGGAACACCGTTGGAACCAGCAGTCCCATTACTGGGTATATACCCAAAGGAATATAAATCATTCTATTACAAAGACACATGCATGCATATGTTCATTGCAACACTATTTACAATAGCAAAGACATGGAATCAACCTAAATGCCCATCAATGTTAGACTGCATAAAGAAAATGTGGTAGATATACACCATGGGATACTGTACAGCCATAAAAAGAATGAGATCCTGTCTTTTTCAGGGACATGGGTGGAGTGGGAGACCATTATCCTTAGCAAACTAACGCAGGCTCAGAAAACCAAATACCACATGTTCTGTCTTAAAAGTGGTAACTAAATGATGAGAACACATGAACACATTAAGGGGAACAAAACACACTGGGGGCTATCAGAGGGTGGAAGGTGGGAGGAGGGAGAGGATCAGGAAAAACAACTAATCGATACTAGCCTTAATACCTGGGTGATGAAGTAATCTGTACAACAGACCCCTATGACACAAGTTTACCTGTTTAACAATCCTGCACATGTACCCCTGAATTTAAATTAAAAATTAAATAAAAAAGCAGCCACAGGGTTTGAGAGGGTTGACTCCAGTTTTGGAAAAAGTTATACTGTGGGTAAAATGCTGTTAAATAACACTGAATGCTACAAAGAAATTTTTCATGAAAGGAAGAGTCCATTGATGCAGAAAACTTTATTGTCTTATTTTAAGAAATTGCCACAGCCACCCCAACCTTCAGCAGCTACCCTCCTGATCTGTCAGCAACCATCAACGTTGAGGCAAGGCTCTCCACCAGCAAAAAAATTATGACTTGCTGAAGGCTCACATGATTGTTAGATTTTTTTTTTGAAATATTTTAAAATTAAGGTATGTAAATTGTTTTCAACATGATGCTATTGCACATTTAATAGAATGCACTATAGTGTAAATAATGTTAATATGCACTTGAAAACCAAAGGGTCTGTGTGACTTGCTTTATTGTGAAATGCAGCTTATTGAGGTGGTTTGTTACTGAACCCATGGTATCTCCATGGTATGCCTGTAATTTACCAATGCTTCTTATATACTACATTTTAAAAGATAATAACAACGTTCCAATGAATATCTGCATTAGCACTGCACTTACCGAAATAATGTAACCTTCCCAGACCTGGTTATAAAATGGATTGCAAAATACCGTGGTACTGGAAATAACTTTCAAATCGAGCTGCAACAACTCAGTTTGGAAGTGTGGGGGAGGGAGTTAATGGCAGGATATGGCAGCCATTTCATATATTGGTTTTTTCTTTGTAATGAAACTATTTTCCAAACAAAACTTACCTCAGAAATAAGTAGTTTTTCTCATCAAAAGCTGGAGAACTCTCCAAAACTGCTTATATCGTGTAATTAGCATTTTCTCTAACTATTTTTGCAGGAGGCATCTGGAAGAGAATATTCAAAGAGTATATAATGAACCCAAACTCAGGAATGTATAAAATGCGTAACACTTATAAGAACAGAAATTACTGTATATGAAGAAATATAGCTGATGACTTCACAAATTAAACTACAAAAACAGCAGCTTACAGTGAGAAATGAATATTCTCCCAAACTGCCAATTTAAGAACATAGTGCTTATATATAAAGTATACATGTTTATGACACATACAATGTTTCATATGTATGTGGTTTTTTGCTTGTTTGAATTTCTTGTTCATTTAAAAATAAAGATAACATACATACTGATATGAATGTTAGCAAAACTGAGTAATTATACATCACATGTTTCAATTTTTTTGGAATATATAGGCTTGATTTGAGCATTTGAGACAAAGCACATAGACATATGCTTATATACTTTAATAGTTGTATTTACACCGTAAGGTGAGAAACAGACTTTAAAAGTAATGACTCACTCTTCTACAAAAACTAGAAGTGCTTTTGTATAGTTTTGCACCTACTGATTTTATTAAATGTGGAGGTGACTTGCTATAGTTTTGTTTAGTTTTGTATTCCTCAACATAATGCGGTATTCATATATGGAAAGAAAAAGATTTTTGTCAAATTGGCACTAAAAAGATGTAACGAGCAGAATGCAGAATATTCTTGGTCTCAGGAGTTTAAACAGATAAGAATGCAGAATTAACGGGCCTATTGAAATTAGGCAGGAACTGATGAAAATTTTAAAATATTTTCCAAAATTTTAGGAAAAATTACAAATAAACTATAACATTACATATGAAGGCTTAAAGATTTTAACTTGTAAAAGGATTTTATAAATTATTTAAAAATGCCACTCAATAAAAATCAGGCAAAGGACAAAAACAGAAGTTCAAACAAACATTTTTTAAAAACTACAGAAAGCTAATGTGCACCATGAAAGTGTTCAAAATAAAATATACTCAAGGAGATAGCTGTTTATCTCTATTAAACTGATACATCCTTTACAAATGATTCTGTATATTTTTTCTTTCCAGGTTAGATTGAAACTGACACACTTATACACTTCTGGTGTAAGTATACATTTTAGCCAACATACTAGTAGGCCTTCAATATCAATACACTTTAACCATGTGATTCCATCTCTATTCTAAGGATATATGCACACATAAAAATCAGAACTTGCATTCACTATAGTATTATTTAAAAAGAAAACATAAAATAATCTAGATGTCCAAATATGAGATTATCAACATTATGATATACCATAATAATAATACAATTTTCATGCATCAATTAAAATAATATTTAAAATATTATATTTTTAAAATAATGTTAGAAAATGCTGATTACATTTTGATAAAATTTGGGGAACAATATATACCAACTTAAAATTTTTTTCAACTTGCATACAAATTTTGAAAGAAAATTTATCCAAATATTATGTGTTAATCTTTGTAAATTGAGAAGGTTTTTTGCAATTATAAAATGAGCATATATCATTTTAAAAATTGTCCTTGTTTTTTAATTAATTTTTGATTAAAAAGTAAAACAGTATGTTTATCATGTATAACATGTTGTTTTGAAATATGTATACGTTGTAGAATGGCTACATTGAGCTAATTAGCATATGCATCACCTCACATTTATCATTTTTGTGGTAGGAACACTTAAAATCACTTTTGCAGTTATGATTTATTTCACATTTTGTACTTTATTTGCAATTTTCAAAAATGAGCGTGTATTACTTTTAATGTTGGAAAAATATAAAACTATTACAAAAATTGTTTATGAATGAGATATGGGATTCACACATGAAGAAAGCAGAAAAATGTGCTAAATAGCCTGTTATTTATTTCATTTGATTTTTATATTATATAAAATCAGAAATGTATGAAAATATATATTCACTTGATAATTTTTCATAAACATCTTAAATTACCCTTTATCTTCTTAAAAAATTGTTTAGCATGTCAGTGTCAGCTATGCTCAATTTTCCCCCTGCTTTTATTCATGCATATTATGTGTTCTTTGGATTTTGTCCATGCATACACTCCCTTTAAAGCTTTCATTTAAGAAACTTTTAATCAATTCGAGGGCAGTTTATTTGTTGACTTTCACATTAGTATACAATTCTACTATTTATGCTATTAATTTTATTTAGGATCTGCCAGTCACTTAGAAGAATCAGTGATATGCATGTAACACCTGTAAAATAAAAATACCCACGAGTATTTAGTCTTTCCTCTGGCCTGTGGCACAATCAGTACTGCATGTTTCTTTTTTCTTTTATTTGACCAAACTGCCAGTAAATACGATTAAATATATTCAGTATTGACCAACAACATTTTTCTTACTTTTTAAAATGTAAGCATTAAAGTTTACTATAATCATTTTGAAAGCAGTCTGACTAAATTTATAGCCTCACTTTTTTTTCTCATGCCACAGATATTTCAATTAGAATATGCTTTGGCTTTATGATATATAATAAAATATCTTTGAGTCCCTAAATTTGTCCATTCTAACTTAATATTCTATCTATAACTTAGATCTACCACGAGAGCAAATTATGTAACCCCAACTAATTTGCCGTAAGAATTAACAATTGTGCTTAATCTCCTTCAACTTATTTTAACAAATGTCTTTTGTTAAGACAGATGCTGCCTCAAATTCACTTTTCCTGCCCCTGCCATACGTCTTTGTGAAACATGTTTCTACTTCCACTTCTCTGTCTCTGCCTGACATTCCTAATTTATATCTTCATCATAAGTATTTTACAAAACCATTCTTTAGTGTGACAGTGATCTCATGGTTGATTCCAATATCCCTTTTTGTTTTAGGATTAAGACTACTTACTATTAATAATTGAAGATTATTGACCACTCGTTAGCTTTGACGCTCTTTGGTATTTGCTTTCTGGACAGTCCTCTCTTTTTTATATCACATGCTTATTGTACTCATTGTTTACACCACTTCTGCAAAACCTCTTACATATGGCAGACCAAGACCGATCCTGAGCTTCTTAGCTTTCTACTTCCACCTGCCTTTCTCTATAGCGTTTTTATCAAACTATATTGATAAATGATTCCCAGGTCTTTTTTTCTACTCCGAATCTTGTTCCTTCTACCCAAATCTGTACTTCTTGTATTCAGTATTACCTACAAATGAATGTTTACCATTACTTCAAATCTTTCTTAAAATATAAATTTCCAGCATTTTCACTTTCAGCAATTTATTCAACACACAGATAAATTTGCAGGCATATATACACAAAGATAATCACTGGATCATTATCTATATTGGTTAAGTAATGAAAAAATCTGAAAGTTCATTAATGGAAAAATGGGTAAATGAAGTTATTGTATATACATACATACAATTCTATTTACTAGGAAAAATGACAAGGTAACTCTGAGCTAGAAAGATGTCCATGATATGAGGCAAAATGAAAAAAATGGGTAACATAACAAACAATACAGTGAGTTAGCAGATGCATGTCAAACTCTTAAAATGCTTCTTCAAAGGTTTGGATAGGGGTGGTACGTTTATTTCTTAAAGTGTGTTTGTGTGTGTGTGTGTGTATGGAGATATATATATATACACACAATATCCCCATGGAAGCACTTTTATCCTACTTTTCATCCATTGCAAAATTTCACAGAAATCTTGGTTATTTTTATGTACAAATTATCACTTGCTAAATGTATTTGTGTCATACACAACAAAAGTTAGAGCCAAATATCCTTGACTTTGTCCAGCCAATCATATAGCCCTTACAACACACACACACACAGACATACACACACGCACACAAATACCAATACCTCTACTACCTTGGAATAACGCAGACTCCTCTCTATAACTTTGCTTTAATATCATACTAGAAATGCTGTTCTATAGAGTACTTTGCATTTTGCACACTGCTCAAATTTCTTTCTCACTGGGCCAAATGCAACAACAGGCAAAACTTTAACTTTATGCAGACAGTACCAATCATTGTTTCAGGATACAAAATCAATGTACAAAAATCAGGGACATTTATTTGCACCAATAATATTCAAGCTGAGAGCCACATCTAGAACACAATCCTATTTACAATAGCCACAAAAAGAGCAAAATACCTAGAAATACAGCTAACTGAGGAGGTGAAGGATTTCTACAAGAATAGTTACGAAACACTGCTGAAAGATATCAGAGACAACACAAACAAACAGAAAAACATCCCAGGCTCATGGATTGGAAGACTCAACATCATTAAAATGGCCGTACTGCCCAAAGGCTACAATAACCGAAACAGCATGGTACTGGTACAAAACATTCTTGTTTTAAAACTTTAATTATCTAAACATTCCAAAAACTACTTGTGGGTCAAGAATAATATTTTTAAAAGGTCTTAGAATTTCTTAGCAAAATATTTATTACATAGTTTGATTACACAGAAATACTTTCAGTACTTCAAAATTATATGAATAGTTGAAGTTTACCATTAAAATATTTTAAGATCACAAGACACACGATTGCTTCAAAATATTCTACTTTGAAATTACATCAAATAACAATTTATAACTGGATACTGTGCTTAGCTTAATATCATCAATTAAATAAAAATGTTATAAGGAAATTTTTATTTGTTTTATTAGAAGGTACCTTATACAAGTTAGATGCAGAGTCATAATACAAAACTTAATTCTACCTTTAAACATCATTTCATGAACTCAATATTAGGAAATATATGTCCTCTTCTTGCCAGCTCTACCTTTTTCTCTCAGAAAATCATTGCCTGAGTGAAGAGGTTGAAGAATTCTAACAACACTGAGTCATAATATCAAACTTGAAGTAATAATGCTGTAATAAACATAAAGTTACAGCATATGATCAACATGCCCATGCACAATGATTATCCTATGTAATGGCTGGATGTGACCTTAAACAAGTTACTTTGGGGGTACTAGAGAATATCCACTGTTCTGTCATATGTCATATATGCTTTATATGAATTAGACATCACAGTAGCTTAATATATCCTAATATAGTTCATTTCACAGATTCACCTTTAACTTATAGACCTTAAACATTTTATCCAAAATAATTTACTACAAGTACTCAGATAAAATAGAGTAATAGTATGAGGTAAATTTTGCTACATAATTAGATTTGTTGTTGTTTCACGTACACTGTACTATTTATCTTAGGGCTGAGAAATGAAACTGAGCTTTGGTTGGATTTTTGTTTTTACTTCTTATAACTACTTTTTATCTCTTTTCAGTTGATACCTGAGTATATTTTTCTAATGTCAGTAAAATAAGAAGTTCTCTCTTAAAAATTGATGAGATAAAATGGAAAATTCAGATTTGTAAGCTTTTATGTATATGATGTTATTATATATATATACACACACACACTGAGACTCAGGCTGGAGTGCAGTAGCGTGATCTCAGCTCACTGCAACCTCTGCCTCCCAGGTTCAAGCGACTCTCTTGCCTCAGCCTCCCAAGTAGCTGAGATTACCCCCCCAGCCACTGTACCCGGCTAATTTTTGTATTTTTAGTAGAGATGGGGGTTTCACCATGTTGGGCAGGCTGGTCTGGAACTCCTGACCTCAGGATGTCACTATAAATTAATATTATTTTGCTCTTTTCTGAAAATTATTGGATTAATGCAATATCATTCATGTAACAGCTATCAGAGTCTTGAGCTACAATATTGTCCTCATGCTGAAATTTAAAACTTTTGAGTCTAACAAAGACCTCATCTCTTTCAGTATTTACATTTCATTATAGGTTAGATATGTCCTGAGCAAGCATTCCTCAAATTATAGTTTACCTTTACTGGACTTACTTTTAAAATTCATTAATTTTATGAAATGTAGAATTTTAAAACAACAGAAATATTAAATATATTTCACATATCAAGTTTTTAATAAAGTTTTACAATATTAAAATTATTATTTTCCCACTTTGCAGTAATAAACTTAGAAAATGGAAAGGACATTAAGTTACATGGTTTTCAATGAAATATAAATATAAATATACACATAAGCACATATACATACCTATATGCATACATATGTTAATAGTAATTTTTAACATTCATTGGTTATACTTTATTGTTTAACATTTTGCACATCCTAATTGTTAAAATAGATATTTACATAACATTTATTGAATAAATTTATACCATGGGGAAAAATCAAAAGATTTTGTACATGGGAATTTATTATTCTAATGAATATATTTTAATGAAGTATCAATTTACATATCTAAAGAATGTACTCATCTATAATTTATAGATTTTTTAAAAGTTTTTTCCCATTATTGAATTGCATATTATTAAAATTATTTTGAGTAATTAAATCGTATGCAATTATCAGTGAAGGAATAAGATTCATTGCTTTTAGTATCCCTGCAGGGCATGTTGAATATGGTCAGATGGAAAAACACGTTAAGTTTTGTTTTCCTGTGGGCATGTCACAAAGCAGCCTTGCCTTCAGTCTGGACAGTGCTCCTGCCAGACAGAAGTTAAACTGCTTTTGTTCAAGAAAGCTAGCCCATGGGAAGGAAAAGACACAGATGGCCTAGAAGAGCAACGATTGTGCTGCCCTTGGTGAAGTGGGTTCCTGGAATTTACAGACAGCTGTGGAGAAGCTTCTGTGCATGGAGCCTCCTCTGTTCTCCCAGACTGCAACAGTCACTAGAGGACCTTGATGGGGATGTTGTGTCTAGACTTCTGATGGGGGTGTGTGTCTCAAGACTGAACCTCAAGTTCAGTACCTTTGGAAGAGCAGCAAGGGTCCCATTGGCTAGATTTAGCATGGGAGAGTAGACATGATGATCAAACCAAAAAGACATGGCTGTTGAGAACCTTCCTTGAACTGAAAGCTTATTTCTTTTTCCCCAGATTTCTGTACTGCCTAAGAAGCCAGAGGCACTTTTTGCCCCTAACAAAAGGGAAAGGGCCACTAGCTAGGCAGGTGCGTGTTCAGAACCATATGAAACTGATTTAGAAAATGGAAAATACAAAAGTTGCACATTATTTTTCAATTGAGTAATGTAGAGCAAATTTCTACGCATTGAAAGGGCCTTAATAAAGTGGAATGTGTTAACAGCTTCCTCAGTGAGATTGTCTTCTGAAATGACAGTAGTGAGTAACTACTTTCCTCTGTCCATTCCTGAGACCAAAGAGGAGATCTCACTGGCAGAATATCAGGCACTCTGCTAATGAAGTCTCCTTACTGTTCAATGTGATCATTACAACACAGTTCTCATTTATTGAGTACTGATCAGTCCAAAGCAATTTAAACATTTGTACCTTCATTTTGCATTAAAATATTTTTCGGCCGGGCATAGTGGCTCACGCCTGTAATCCTAACACTTTGGGAGGCTGAGGAGGGCAGATCACAAGGTCAAGAGATCAAGACCATCTCGCCAACATGGTGAAACCTTGTCTCTACTAAAAATACAAAAATTAGCCAGGCATGGTGGTGTGCACCTGTAGTCCCAGCTACTCAGGAGGCTGAGCCAGGATAATTGCTTGAACTCAGGCCGAGGCAGAGGTTGCAGTGAGCCGAGATCATGCCACTGCACTCCAGCCTGGTGACAGAGCAAGACTCCATCTAAAAACTAAATTAATAAATAAATTAATTCAATTGAAGAAACATGTTAAGGGAGGTTAAATCACTTGCTAAAGATACAGTATTAGTAAGCATGCTCCCAGGAATTTAATGGAAGGGTTATGTGACTGTAATGTCCATACTGGAATTTCAATCATAAATTGATGGATAATTAATCTTATCAACTTTTTGGCAAATACTGAACAAGGATTATTCATGTGAGAAGGTCAGTCTGCCTTCTAGGGACTCATTCTGTCTCCATTCTTAGATACCTAGAGCTGTTTGGTCCCTCCAGTCTGTGGGTTCTCTGGAGAAGCATGTCTGAACTCCAGCTATACAGCCAGAGGACTTTCATGATTCACTTCTTTTAGTCTTGTTTCTTACCTTCCTGCACCTGAAGACACAGATTTCCTGAGACATACTTTTGTGTTTGATGTTTTCATTTCCCCTGCCTCTGCTTTGTTTCCACTGTCTTCTGTTCCTCCTCTTCTTCTGTATTTTTCTCCACTTTAGATCTCAGTGCCTGCCTGGGAGAGGACTGGGTTTTCTTCATTCCTTTGTACTTTGATCATCAGCCTCTATGATTTCCTCCCAGGGTCTGTGTCCCTTGATTCCCTCAAATGCTAGTAAATGTTGGTCACTCTACCAGTGCTTGGTTGGCTTTACTGCTTAACATTCCATATGGAAAGGGTTCCAGCTAAAAGCAACATCTAGGTGTGATACTTGAGACGCTAAGGAAGTTTGGGAAAAGAGCATCTTTCTAAGGGCAGCATTCAGTATGTTTTATCACCACTGAGGCACTAAATAGAAACTGGCTTTAGGGCCAGAGCAGAGTTCTTACCCTCTCCTATGCCAAGGTTATTTGCCAAATCTTAAAGAGGATAGGACAGAGAAAGCCAGGAGAGATACTAATGTGGCAGAGTGGTCACCCAGGAAGTTTGGAAACTAGGTTTTACCAATTGGTAGAAAAGTATTTCATACTTTAACAATTTGTGAAGCTGTACCAGTGAGAACTGGCTGAATATAAGGTCTAATAACTCTTACATGTCTGAAAAACAGACAAAAACTTAAGAAATTACTATGGAAAAATAGTTAGCTAATATCAAACTTGTTGATAAGATGCTGAATATTACATGACCTTTTCACAGTTTGCTTTTTTAACATTTGATGACATAACTTAATTTTTAGAATTTAATATCATACTTTAGTCAAAAGTCTATAGGCTTATTTTTCTTTACTCTTTTTTTTCTGATGGTGTATCTTTCTGTATTCTTTCTGTAATCTTTCTGATGGTGTTATATCAACAATCTGAAATTAATGCAAATTATCTTTCCCCTTGATGTTGCCCTCAAAATGTGGAGAATTCCAAAGTCTCAGAAATCTGTCATTTTCCAATTCCACATGTTGTTTTCAAAAGGAGCTACTCAAACAAATAGAAATCAAAATTATCTATGCCTGTTCTCCTCTGGATTTGTGTATCAGTAGCTTCAAATCCTATTATATGTAAATGATAATAAAATCTTATGTTGCTATTCACGTGGCTCCACAGCAGAGCCAGCTTTCACCCTAGGAGTCTCTAGAAGTAGGAAGTGACTTCTCTAGAGCATTTGGTAAGCCCATCAAACTCTAACCACTTTGAAAGTTGAGTGAGTCATTAGTTTTATGACCTATCTAGCTTTAAAAACATGGAAAACTGATGTGATGCTGGCTTAACTGAAAACAAACAGGGAGATTATTTTCACCACTTCCTGAATAAGGGATAAAGCAATATAAATCATATTGAAATTTTGTCTGTATTTAATTACTGAGTAGTATACTGCAACTTATACTTTAAGTACTAATTCTTTTTAATGTAATTATACTTAATTATTATAATTACTATTCATACCTTATGTTCTAATAGAGACATATATCGAGTGCCTTTTTCACAAAATTACTATATTCCCTTCATGCTAGAAAACAGAATAGAAAATTTACCTTAATTTAGTTGTAATAAGCTATTTGTTTCCTCATGTATTTCAAACTGTTTCAAAATGGATTAAGTTACTAATTTTTATACGTTTTATTAGGTTATTTTGACAAGATTGTTTTATAACAATTGCTGGCAACCCTTTGAAATTAAAAAATAGAAATAGCATGGATTGTTTGTATATAAATTATGGCTTGATACACTTTATACATTTACTTGTAGATCACACTATAAATTCACATCTTTTTTCTCCTGCGGGCATTACAGTATAAATAAAAGGGTGGTTAGACATTGTAATTTTTTTGCTCTAAATTTATAATGCATTACAATATATTCAGCTCAATAAGTTTGTAAATTATAGCACATATAAGATTTGAAAATTCAAGAAATGGAAGGGAAAAGGCAATCTACACTAGCTAAAAAACAAATTCTAATTCATTGCCTCATATGATCTGAATTTAATTTGCTTGCCTTTCACAAGAGAACCACCTATTTACAGTGTTCTTTTTGATATAGTACATATAAAGCTGAAATATTGTGTTTCAGCTTGGGTAATGGAGTCATTACCTCAATTTTAAACATTCTGTAACCTGAAATTGGGATTTATAATGGACTCATTGGCTGAGCAAAATCACCACAAGTAAAAATGATTTCTAGAAACTTAGACAGTCGAGATTTATTTTTTAAATCGCTTTTTTAGATAGAATGAGGAATAATACTCAGGAAAATTTGAAATCATGTACCTTTAGAACCAATAAAAATTTACAAATATATGTTGTAGTGAATAAAAGAGTTAGATGTTTTAACACCTGTTTACACTAATAATTACAGTAATAATATTGAACATTTGTAGTGTACTTTAGCAGGTGCACCCATTTACCAAAATTCTATGTGTATTAATTTTCACAAAAGTCTTGTAGTTAAGATATTACTCTTCCCGCTTCCATTTTCCTAGGACAACAGGCACAAACCAACACTGTCCCAAGAAAATTAGGTTATGTGATTTCCCATCCTGATCAATTTTCAGACAGTAGAGCATTTTGCAAAATAGGTTTTCCTTTGATGTTCTCTATATGATATGGAAAATTCCGTAGTCTCAGAAGTCTTTGCCATTTTCTATGCCATACATTAACTCAAAAGGGATCCCCCCAAACTAACTGGAAACAATATTAAGACCTACTATGGATCAGAGTATCAATAACCATAAAAACAAAAATATCTGGAGATCAATGTACACTGGATCACTGTTTTTAAGAGGAGTACATTCCGAACAAATGTTATCCTAAGAATCTGAGTAAATTAGACTAAGTGGAAAATCTGTTTGTGTAAAACTATTTGTGGAGATTTTTTGCATAGGAAGTGTGTACAGAAGTTCAAAGGCATAGACTCTGTGTCCAAAGAGAAAAAGGTTGAATGTAGGGGTCATCATTTAATAACTTTGTGACCCTGAAAAAATACACTCAATCTTTCAAATCTTCTGTCTTCTATTCTGTAAGATTAGGCTAATATCGATGTTAAATAATATTTGTGGTGATTAAAGGGAGAATGACCACATTCTATTTAGTGTGGACCCACTATACACTCACTGAATGTTAGCTATTTGTTATTATATGAATATATTTATAGTAAAGGCCATGTATTTTTGTTGCTGTAAAGATGACTCCCAGTCTGGTTGTATCTTATCATTGTAGTACTTTAAGAAAAAGAAATGTAAACCTTTGAAAAAGGGAAATACTGAGGCTTTATGTCTGTATCTTTTAAGTTAGTGTTGTAGTATCTGGCCTGAACATTTGCTTCTTGGTGGAGGGATTGGCGTTGTGGAGGGTGATGAGGCCCACTTGCTTTCTAATGGGTTGAGAACCACTGTGATAGGGAACTTGGTGTACTGGAATATCCTCAATTAAAATTTTGTGTTTTTTTAAATGCTATATTTTGGTTAACAAGGTTTTTTTTTAAAAAAAAAAAAAAGAAAAAATTAACATATTATCACCACATGTAACAAAGTAAACAAAAGATAGAACGTTTTCCCTGGGAAAGCATAGCTTTGATTTTACAAATTCTTACCATCTTTACTCTTTCTTTTATTTAACAGTGTGTTCTGCACCTGTCATTGTGCTGAGCAATGGGGATATCATGGAGAAGGTTGGAACGAGAGTGACAACAGGAGAGACAGTTATAGACAAAATGTTAATCAAATAGAGATCACAGTTTTAGTCCTGTCAGTGTATGGATACCCCTCCCTAAACTCCAAATGCATGACTTCTATAAATTGTCTTGGAGGACTAGGCTTAGGCCTGAGCGAAAATAAGGTGTTTGAGTTTTCCCTCAAATACCAATTTTGAGGTTTGTTTCTTTCAATGAATGTGGAAGACAAAAGTGTGTCTATAAATCTGGCTGAGTGAATTAACTCAGCAGGTCTATTATTATTATCATTATCATAATTTGATGAGTTACTAGCATTCTTTTCTTAGGGTATAAAAAAGCTGGCTACCAATGTTATTGGTACTCTTTTCAACTTGAAGTGTGACTCCTTGATGGAAAAAGTCATATTATAGTATCGAACAATTCTATTTAGACCCATCCAGGTACATCAGGAGAACATATATGAGTCAAACATGGGTCCAAGAATTAGACAAACTTAGGTTTCTTCCATGTTTCACTATTTATTGGCTGTTTTAGTTAGAGTTACACAATTGCAAAAAAAAAAAAAAAATTCCAAATATATCTATGGCTTAACCAATAAAAATGCAAAGCAGCTCTCCAACACAACATGATTCAGGGAGCTAGGCCTCTGCCATCTCGTAGCTCCAGCCTTGTGTAGGGTCTCAAATCCACTTGGTGGGTAGAATAAGAGAACCTGGAGAAGGCTGACTAGCTTATTAAATATCTTGACCTGGAAGTGACACAGTCACCTTTATTCATTGGTGAGAATCCACCAACAAACTTATTTGGATAGAAATGGGAGCTGAGAAATATAATCCTTGGTTATACAGCTACTTCCTTGCTGTAAGTCTATAACTTTTGGTGGATATCTAGCCATCTTATCAAGCTAACTATATGACTTTAAAAACTGAAATTCTATCATTCTGATTCCCGATTTAAAAGGGGAGTAAAGCTAGATGCAGTGGCTCCCTCCTGTAATCCCAGCACCTTGGGAAGCTGAGGCGGGTGGATTGCTTGAGGTCAGGAGTTCGAGACCAGCCTGGCCAATGTGGCAAAACTCCTTCTCTACCAAAAAATACAAAAATTAGCCGGTCATGGTGGGATGCGCCTGTAATCCCAGCTACCCGGGAGGCTGAGGCATGAGAATTGCTTGAACCTGGGAAGCAGAGTTTGCAGTAGGCTGAGATCGTGTAACTGCACTCCAGCCTGGGTGACACAGCAAGACTCCATCTCAAAAGAAAAAGAAAAAGAAAAAGGGAATAATACGCCTGAATGATAGGTAATGAAGATGAACTGAGATAGTGTGCATAATACTTGACATGCAATCTAATCATAATACGAATTCTCAATGTATGGTAACATGCTATAATTATTATCATCATGTGATCCATTCTCTGTATAAGTGGAATGATCACTTCCTTCTCCGTCTCTTTAGGGTGATGTAATAGTTTTATTCCATTCTTCCCAAATGCTGATTAATCTTACCATTTTATAAAATTACAGCTGTTTATGACCTTTTTTAATGAACATTCTTTCCCATAGGAGTAGTAAGACCAAATACTTCCTTTTTGTATCTAGGACCTTTGTCAGGGAAAAATTTCAATTCTGAGATTGAAAATGGCTCTTCTGTGTCAGTAACTATATCGCTTCAGATACAGCATTCATAGAGCAAAGGGGTTACCTCTGGGATTGCCTAAGTCATGGCCAGATGATCCTCCATGCTGCTGACCCTTACAGCTTTAGAAAACCTATACTAGTCACAATATAAGGAGTTCACTCTCTATTATGTAGCGTCAAACTCATATGGCCTTTCAATAAAGTTTCTTTTATTCCCTGTTCTGAAATATATGGTTACTGTTAACATGTAACAGTTGATTATGTTGATTATGTTATATTTAGTTTCATATTTGTAAACTACACAGCTATTTTTGTTTTCACGTGGAAATTATGAAATGCTAGAGCAAATAATCAGTTTCTCTTATTAGACCCCCCAACAATAAATATTTCCAAACCATTAAAGAGTGACTTGAGTAGAATTTAATATTCTGGTCACGATATCAAAAGTAGACAGTAACTTTTAATCACTTTCTGTTCTCATTATAGCTCCTGTCATAACAACTATTTTCTCAGTTTTTAAATGGAAGAACAAGCAAGCAACAATTTAACGTCAGTTGTCATCGTCTCTTAAAGATTGTGTTGTCGCATTAGTTGAACTTCAAATCAAAGTTTAGAAATATTAGTGCTAAGCAGCTATTTATCTTGAGTTATTAACATTTCTCAGTTATTAAAATCTGGTTGTTTCTTTGAGGTTTCAATGATTGAAATATAAACAAGAAAGAGGGGAAAATGTCAAGTGTATCTCATTCTGATTAGTATTGTAATTGTAAAGTTCTTTTAGTCTTGCTACATGAACTATTTTAGCCTTCACATTTTAAAAGGCTTCAACATTTTCTCGGGGAACATCTGCAGGAAAACAATACTTTGGGAGACAGGAAAAGAAAAGAGGAAAACTAAAGTGCTGAAATGTTAAAGATAAAGAGCGTAGCCTTTATTAAATAAATGTGATGTAACAAAATTTGTAAAGGACTTTGGGTAAGGAAACCTGATTTCTAGGTCTGACTTCCCCTGCTAGGTGTATGATATCTTGAGTAAGGTAACCTATAATTTGGAAGTTTTAGTTTTCTCATCTTTAAGATGGAGAGAAAAATGATCCCCATCCCCTATGATTAGTGTAAGATTTAAAAATTGAATAAGAGAAAAGGGCTGCCATTAAAACTATAAATACAGAAAACTGGCAATCTGTTTTTAATTGAAACTATTTTCAACAAAAGTAAAAATTTTAATGAAAGAAGCATAATATTGTTAAAAAGCATCCTGACTTTTTAATGATCGCCATTCTAACTGGTATGAGATGGTATCTCATTGTGGTTTTAGAATTGAACAATGAGAACACTTGGACAAAGGAAGGGGAACATCACATACTGGGTGGGGGGATGGGGGAGGGATAGCATTAGGAGATATACCTAATGTAAATGACGAGTTAATGGGTGCAGCATACCAACATGGCACATGTATACATATATAACAAACCTGCACGTTGTGCACATGTACCCTACAACTTAAAGTATAATAATAAAAAGAAAGCATCCTGCTTTCTGTAGTTGTGACCACACCCCCCACCTTCCTTTTCAAAATTATGTAGCACAGGCTGATAATGCTTACCATTATTCAAACTCTCAAGAGATTAATGAAATTCCTGGTTTTTAGCTGGGCTTATGGCTACTTAAAAATAATGACCACATTTTCTACCCTGATTTTTTTTTTTTAACCTTTAAACAATTTTTATTTTTTTTTTTAGACAGTTTTTATTAAGCAATATTCTGACTATGAATAAACATGATAAATATGGATTGGGTTTATTTTATCATTTATCAACTTCAAATTTATTTATTTATTTATTTTTAATTTTAGTGAATATTTTATTTGGACTTTTGTTTTGTTTTATTATTATACTTTAGGTTTTAGGGTACATGTGCACAATGTGCAGGTTTGTTACATATGTATCCATGTGCCATGTTGGTTTGCTGCACCCATTAACTCGTCATTTACCATTAGGTATATCTCCTAATGCTGTCCCTCCCTCCTCCCACCACCCCACAACAGTCCCCGGAGTGTGATATTCCCCTTCCTGTGTCCATGAGTTCTCATTGTTCAGTTCCCACCTATGAGTGATAACATGCGGTGTTTGGTTTTTTGTCCTTGCGATAGTTTACTGAGAATGATGGTTTCCAGTTTCATCCATGTCCCTACAAAGGACATGAACTCATCATTTTTTATGGCTGCATAGTATTCCATGGTGTATATGTGCTGCATTTGCTTAATCCAGTCTATCGTTGTTGGACATTTGGGTTGGTTCCAAGTCTTTGCTATTGTGAATAGTGCTGCAATAAACATACATGTGCAGGTGTCTTTATAGCAGCATGATTTATAGTCCTTTGGGTATATACCCAGTAATGGGATGGCTGGGTCAAATGGTATTTCTAGTTCTAGATCCCTGAGGAATCGCCACACTGACTTCCACAATGGTTGAACTAGTTTACAGTCCCACAAACAGTGTAAAAGTGTTCCTATTTCTCCACATCCTCTCCAGAACCTGTTGTTTCCTGACTTTTTAATGATGGCCGTTCTAACTGGTGTGAGATGGTATCTCATTGTGGTTTTGATTTGCATTTCTCTGGTGGCCAGTGATGATGAGCATTTTTGCATGTGTTTTTTGGCTGCATAAATGTCTTCTTTTGAGAAGTGTCTGTTCATGTCCTTTCCCCACTTTATGATGGGGTTATTTTTTTCTTGTAAATTTGTTTGAGTTCATTGTAGATTCTGGATAATAGCCCTTTGTCAGATGAGTAGGTTGTGAAAATTTTCTCCCATTTTGTAGGTTGCCTGTTCACTCTGATGGTAGTATCTTTTACTGTGCAGAATCTCTTTAGTTTAATTAGATCCCATTTGTCAATTTTGGCTTTTGTTGCCATTGCTTTTGGTGTTTTAGACATGAAGTCCCTGCCCATGCCTATGTCCTGAATGGTATTGCCTAGGTTTTCTTCTAGGGTTTTTATGGTTTTAGGTCTAACATGTAAGTCTTTAATCCATCTTGAAATAATTTTTGTATAAGGTGTAAGGAAGGGATCCAGTTTCAGCTTTGTACATATGGCTAGCCAGTTTTCCCAGCACCATTTATTAAATAGGGAATCCTTTCCCCATTTCTTGTTTTTGTCGGGTTTGTGAAACATCAGATAGTTGTAGATATGCGGCATTATTTCTGAGGGCTCTGTTCTGTTCCATTGATCTATGTCTCTGTTGTGGTACCAGTACCATGCTGTTTTGGTTACTGTAGCCTTGTAGTATAGTTTGAAGTCAGGTAGCGTGATGCCTCCAGCTTTGTTCTTTTGGCTTAGGATTGACTTGGCCATGTGGGCTCTTTTTTGGTTCCATATGAACTTGAAAGTAGTTTTTTCCAATTCTGTGAAGAAAGTCATTGGTAGCTTGATGGGGATGGCATTGAATCTATAAATTACCTTGGGCAGTATGGCCATTTTCAGGATATTGATTCTTCCAACCCATGAGCATGGAATGTTCTTCCATTTGTTTGTATCCTCTTTTATTTCATTGAGCACTGGTTTGTAGTTCTCCCTGAAGAGTTCCTTCACATCCCTTGTAAGTTGGATTCCTAGGTATTTTATTCTCTTTGAAGCAATTGTGAGTGGGAGTTCACTCATGATTTGGCTCTCTGTTTGTCTGTGATTGGTGTACAACAATGCTTGTGATTTTTGTATGTTGATTTTATATCCTGAGACTTTGCTGAAGTTGCTAATCAGCTTAAGGAGATTTTGGGCTGAGACAATGGGGTTTTCTAGATATACGATCATATCATCTGCAAACAGGGACAATTTGACTTCCTCTTTTCCTAATTGAATACCCTTTATTTCCTTCTCCTGCCTGATTGCCCTGGCCAGAACTTCCAGCACTACCCTGCTTTTAAGTGATGTGTGACCATATGACTAAGTATGTGAGAGCAAGTGGTGTGTGTAACTCTCGGACATATCCTTAGAGCAGTAGTTCACAAACTTTGTTGTGTATCATCATCGCTTGAAGGACTTGTTAAAAACAAAAACAGAAACAAGCAAACAAAAAAACATATGGTTGAATTCCATCCTGGAGTTTTGGATCAGTAAGTCTGGAGAGGAACTTAAGAATTTTCATTTCTAGTAAGTTCCTAAATGATGCTGATGCTGCAGCTTAAATGATATTATACTTTGAAAACCTCTGCTTCCTTGTTTTGTTTTTCTTCCACTCTAATGCTCAGAACATGAATGTGATGGCTCAGGGTAATTCTAGAACCAAAAGTTTAAGGACCCTGTCCTAGGGATGGTGGATAAGACACATAGGACTGAGGACCTAATATGAAGTTCATTAATAGTGATTAAGGCTTTTTGAGCTGGAAGCAATGGGTTTTGATTTCATAATGCTGTAACTTTTAACTTTCGTCTAACAAAGCTATTTTATACGTATCCACATATATGGAGGAAAATGTATTTGCAAAATGTGTATGTGTGTGTTTTAACCTAAGGAAATTATACACACACACACACACACACACATATATATATATATTCATGTCTATATCTATATCAATATAGTTGAGTGCTGAGCTTTTCATAGGAAATATGAGTAGTTTAAATATTTAGAGTAGTTTAGAAGTATATTATTGTATAGCTATGTATTTTAAATCTACAAACATTTCACAGAACTACATAAACTTGTTCAAGGGTAATGATTAATAATGAGATTTACTGACTTCATAAGTATTGAGAGTACTTGGCTTTCAACCTCATGCCTTATGACTTTTCTAAACCACTGAATGTAACTCAAAAGAAGAATATAACCTGTCATGGGTTATGCCAGCCTGGGCAATTAAAATCTCAGTGAGACATGGGAGGAAAAAAGTCAGTATATTCGGGTATCTTTTACTCAAAGCTAAAATCATTGGTAAACTTTTGCCTATTTTATATGATTCTTAAATTTTCTTAAGTTTTGAATAATAAGGAGTGGTTTTAATAATAAAAATGTCAATTTTAATTAAAGTTAAAAACCAAAAGTTAGTGCTTAATACAATATAAGGGATATAGTATAATCTTTTTTATATTCAAATTTAGATCTATGGAGAGCAAAACACATATGTCAAATAAAGTCTATCATCTGTTAAAAAACTTTCTAAATTATAAGTAACTCAGTGTTAAATGCCCACATCTCCTAATGTTTCCTCCATTTTAGTTCCCTACATAGTTTATGAGTTCATAAACATTTATTTAAATAAAAATTCAAATTCCAAAAGAAAAAAATCCAATTTGGGGTCATTTCATTAATGTTTATCATTAAAGCAGTAATATTATGATATTATGAAAAAAAGAAAAAATGTAGTTTAAGCTAAAAGAATTTGAATGTTCCAAACACAAAGAAATGATAAGTATTTAGTAGAGTATTAGCTGATTTATAAACATGACATATGCAATATCATTAATAAAAGAGAAATAAAAATATGTAAATGGAAAATATAAAGAAAAGTATTTTTTAAGAAATGACGTAAAGAAAAATTTAAATAATTGAGCCATCAAGATTGACAACATTGCTATATTTTGCTTCCTGGCAGTCAGAGCTAACAGATATAACCAGTTATATAATTTATTCTTCCTTTTTTCAGAGATAAAGGAAATATACTACCTTGTAAATGAAACAAAACAAAACACAAGGTTTTACATTGAAAGCATTGAATTTTTAAAATGGGAAAAACATACTGTGAATCTGAAAATATAAGTTGTAGCTGAATGACCCTTTCAGTGAAGATAAAATCACATCGGTTCTTGTTTTTTTAAATGAAATAATCATATGACACTTTCAGTATATAGCTTTATATAAAAGATAATTGATTAAAATTTATATCTTCACTGCCAGATTGGAAGACCTTTTGTATGGAAATGCATGCCATATCAAGTGTCATATATGTCATATGTCAAGCCTGTATCCATAATAGGTACAATAAATGTTTTTTAGTAATTGATGAAATAACAAAATTTAATGCTAAGAAATGCTTCCTGGTATTTTAATCACCTAGCGGATAAATCAGAAGAATGTATGCAGCTAATGTATCCAAAAAGAGAAGTCAAGTAGGCAGTGGTTATTAAATCACATTTCTGGATGTGAGTAATGATGTGGGTGAGAATAATATGATTAACAATGCCACAGTTCTACTCCTCAAATTAAAATTGTGCAAAAATCATAGAAAATGAATCTTACGTTTAAGAATTTGAATTTAGAAAACTCAAGTTATGAGATAAATGAACAATAATGGCACTCACATAATATTTACAACATACAAAGCACTTTTCCAGTGCCTCATATGTTGGAATTAACAAAGTTCTCACAATGACTTTTTGGGTGGTATCATTAATTCTCTCATTTTGTGAATAGCAATGCAGCATAGTAAACTCAAGTTCATATAGCTAGCAAGTGCTGGACCCAGGGATTGGACCAAGTCTGATTCATGAGTGTGTGTTCTAATCAGGCTTTTATTCTATACTTCTAAAACATCCAAACAATTCATTTTATCTTTTGTATCTGATTATTTTAAATTATTTGCGTATTATTCAATTTCCAGGACTATTAGAAGTAATAAACTTAAATTTAATTTAACTTTTGATATGTAGAATTACTGAACTCTGCTTGCTTTTTTATGTAAGCTTTATTATGCATTAGATCTGAAGAGGCAACAGAATTTATGGGAGAACCAAAGCCATTCTAGGGAAGATATGGAAAAATAAATCAAAACAGAAGGATTTGAGTAAATTTTAAATGTGAATATGATGATGTTATGTGACTAAGATTTATGAAATGTTAACTTATATTATGTGATTATCTTTACCTAACTTATGATGAAAAAGTAGTTGAACCTCTAAGACTTTTTCAGAAACCCTTATGACAAAGAAATCAGTAAAGTGGAAAAATGTAACACTTTTTGTTATGAATCTACAAAAATAGGGATATCTGGAACACTTTGTAGTCTGTATTATAACACTACAATCCACTATGTCAATCAAGCAAAAAGGGATGTAATTGTTATGCTGTTGTATCCACAACTGATGAGTGTTTGTTGCTATTTGATGGTTGCTAACAAATTGGTGGCTTCTGCTGTCAGCACTGCTATCAGAGTACAGTTCTATTATATTCTCATTAACATAATGATAAAATTAACATTAAGAAAACACTTTCTATAAGAATTTATGAGATTCTATGCAATTAAGCATGTAACAATGTGGACAGAAAATTTGCAGAAGGCTGTATAATAATAAAAACTTTAAAAATATATTTGTAGAAGTAGTCAGTGACCTGAGACTTTAGACTGTTGATGACTGGCTTGTTGATACGTTAATGTGAAGTAATTATTCCAGTGAATTGAAGCTGAAAGTCAACATGTATATTCATTAATTTAGTTTAAGCTTCCTTATTGTTAATCACAGTTGAGGTATCTATTTTCAGAAGACTTATCCATAACTTTCCCATCAAGGTTTGCCAACCATAAAATCTAAATATTTTTTTCCTGTCAACTTTCTAATTTCTAATTAGAAAATGTTTTGTGACTCTTTAAAATCCTAAACACTTGTTTGTCTTTAAGAACTGATTTTGTGGGTCAGAAATCTGTTAAATATTGCATATAATTTGTCTTTTGATATTCACTATTTTCACAATATTTATAAGCATGTTCAGTTATTAAAGGATTAGATATTTCTTAATAAGTACCTCTTACTAATTGATAGTGTATTATGTCAGAAACAATATTATATGTTTACCAAACCTTCCTTTTTTAGCTTTGTGACTCATCCTAATGAAATTTCCCAGCATATCTTATAGCCGAGTGGGATCATGTGACTTGTTTCTGGATACTGGAATGTTGATTAAAGTAGAATATGCCACTTTCTGGTCTTGCTCATTAAAAGGCCTTCCTTATTATCTGCCAAGCTCTCTCCATCTTTCTTCTCACATCCTGATGACGAAAATCCAGTGGAGGACCCCAAAGCCCTGAAGATACGTTGAAGTGTAAGATGGAAGTAACCTAGATCCTGAATGATCATATGGAGCAAAGTCCCAACGCTGACTACATTGGATTATGAAGTGAGTGAGAAACAAACCTGTAGTGTTTACACTAATGAGACTTTCTGAGTTTTTGTTATTGCTGTTAGTCTACCTTGACCAATATATTTGTGCTTAGCACAAAATTGAAAATTGGAGAAAATTAAAAACAAAGGAGTGTCTCCACCATGTGTGTGTGTATTTTTGTAGATAGCAAGTTAAAAGTCACTATACAAGGCCATAGTTTATTTGGATACTATTGTATTGGCCACAGCAACTCTACTCTAAATGCAGGAGGAACTAGCAAAACAAAGTTAATAAAGAGAAGCTGTTCTTCACTTCAAAATTTAATTTCATGTCTCTAATCATAATAGAATAAGAAATGCAGTCACCTAGAGATCAAAGCACACAATAAATGTAGTTTATATATATATATATATATATATACCGTTTATATATATATATATACCATTTATATATATAGATATATGGAGCTTAACATTCTCTAAGCAGTTTTGATGACACAATAGTAAAGAGATCAGTTTTTAATGCAATACTATATATTTCTTTCTGATTATCAGGCAAACAAATTAACAAAGAGACATAATAGTGACAATCATATTTTGAGTGCTTCTCAGGTGCAACCATAATTTGGGACCCTATTATATACATTATTCTACTTAATGGCTACCAACTGATTTTAGAGATATTAAACAAAATCAGAGAGGCTAATTTGCCCACATTATGTAGCTCTTGAGTACTGAGGCTGAGATTCATCCCTAGGCCCAGCTTCTTTCAGAGATAATATACTGTTCATTGTGTGAGCAGAGAACGGAGTTAGTAAGTAGGAACAAGACAGGATAACTGGGATAACTGAAGGTACATGTTCCAAATATTTTTCCTTTATTTTAAAAAGTTGAAATAAATTTCAGTTACTCTGAACATTATCAAAGTGATATACCAAGTGTTTCCTATTATTTCCCATTTTCACTTGTTTGGGCTAAAATGTCTCTACATTTTTGACATTATTGTTGTAATTTTTTCTACATATTCTATCCTACTGTTAACCACTCCCTGAATATTGTGCTGGAGAGGGTAGTGAGATTTTAAAATAATCATAAATGGAAATAAGATAAATGATTAAAGCAGCATCTCTATTATAGAATAAAATAAAGATTATCAATAAAGTCTATAATTATTTGATAATGAAGTTTAGTATCTGTGAATGTAAAACCATTTTATAATCTATTATGATTCAAATTTTCAACTTAAGGCACATTGTCTCTGATTTGTCATTTTTTACTGTGGTGAGTAAATTATCATAACTATATTTTTGGTCAATTCAAGCTTTTACAGTAAATTTTGAACATATAAATTATTTAATACAGGAATAAGGAAAATGAATCCAATACTCAGAAATAAAAATGAATTAATTAGAACATATTAGAAGTGAGCTTTGCAGATATCTATTCTAACCACTTCATTTTACAAAGGAAGATTCAGAGACATTGAGTGGCTTTTCTAAAATGTCACTGATGGATGAAATCAACTACAAAATCCAGTTCCTTTGTCCCCATGATATGCCCGCTCTCTCCAATTTGTTGTTGGTGGGTCTGTGTGGCCACTGCATACCTTTTGAGGGAATTTATTTAATTTCCAAATAAGTTATAATGGATATATGACTGGGTGTCATGTTGTTCATGTGGGAATAACCCAAAAGGCCCAGTGTGTCTCCTCCAAATGCCCATTTGGAGTTCCTGTTCATCTCTAATTCATTTAAGCAGGTTTTTCTGTCTGGGCCAGATTCCAGCCTCCAATGTCAGGGATACACCTCAGCACTGAGAAACTTCTTGAAGGTGTAACTTTACTTTTAGGTTTCTGTTTAGTAAAATCTAAATAAGCATTTTACTTTTTGGAAATATGTGGATTATCAAACTTTAAAATTCTTTACAACATGACACCTTGATATTTACAAAATCTTCTTGAGTTTAATGCAAAAGATTGATTAAATATCTTATTCTTATTTTAATTTTATTTTTGTTGGATTGTAGTTCTTCAATCAGACAGATCTGTATTCAGTTTCAGCTCTGCCACGTACTATTTTGACTATTCATTGACAAATAACTACTCTAAATTTCAGTTTCCTCCCAAACGATAAGGAAATATCTCCCTATTAGAACTCTTTATCCAAGTTGTTTGGCCTATCAACTTGCTCAATCAGTAAAACATGCCAGAGGTGACATCTGGGACTTTGATGGCTAGGTCATCAGAAGCCTTGCCCCTTTTCTCTGGACTTCTTGGTACTCAGACACTCTGTGGAGGCACTGAGCCGCCATATAAGAAACCCTCATAGCTTGTGAGCTGCATGCTGGAGAGCCCCATTTAGGTAATCTATCTGCAGTATCAGATGAGTCCTTTCTTCTAACCATCCTCAGGAAGACACCAAACGTATGAGTGAAGCAATCTTGGATTCTGTATCCCAGACTGTCCATATCAGACACACAGTGATCTTAGTCAATGCTACATGGAGCAAAGCATTGTTCAGCTGAGTCCTAACCAAACTCCTGACCTATAGAACTGTGAGATACAATAAAATTATTGTTATTTTAAGCCATTAAATGTGGGTAGGGGGATGGTGTATGACCACAACATTTAGGTCAAAAAAATATTCCTAAGGCCTAATATATTGTAAACTTAATGAAGAGCTGTTAAAGGATACAAACATCCAATTATGTACAAATACGATTAAACTTCTATGCTTTTGCTATTGTGAATAGTGCTGCAATGAAAATATACATGCATGTGCCTTCATAGTAGAATGATTTATGCTCTTTTGGGTATATACACAGTAATGGGATTGCTGGGTTAAATGGTAGTTCTGCTTTTAGCTTTTTGAGGAATCACCATGCTGCTTTCCTCAATAGTTGAACTAATTTACTCCCCCACCAGCAAAGTATAAGCATTTCGTTTTCTCCACAACCTCGCCAGCATCTGTTATTTTTTTGGCTTTTTAGTAATAGCCATTCTGACTCATGTGAGATGGTATCTCATTGTGGTTTTGGTTTGCATTTCTCTAATGATCCATGATATTGAGCTTTTTTTCATTTGCTTTTTGGCCACATGTATGTCTTCCTTTGAAAAGTATCTGTTCGTGTATGTCCTTTACCTAATTTTTAATAGGATCTTTTTGTCTTGTAAATTTATTTATATTTCTTATAGATGCTAGATATTATATCTTTGTCAGATGAACAGTGTGCAGAAATTTTCTTCCATTCTATAGGTTGTCTGTTTACTCTATTGAGTTTCTTTTGCTGTGCAGAAGCTCCGTAGTTTAATTTGGTCCCATTTGTCAATCTTTGCTTTTTTGTGATTGCTTTTGGCATATTTGTCATTAATTCTTTGCCTGTTCCTATGGTATTTACTATCCAGAATGGTATTTCCTAGGTTGCCTTTCACAGTTTTCATAGTTCGAGGTTTTACATTAAAGTCTTTTATCCATCTTGAGTTGATTTTTGTATATAGTGTAAGGAAGGGATCCAGTTTCAATCTTATGCCTATGGCTAGCCAGTTATCCCAGCACCATTTACTGAACAGGGAGTTCTTTCCCCATTGCCTGTTTCTGTCACCTTTGTCAAAGATCAGATGGTTGCATGTGACATTATTTCTGGTTTGTTTATCCTGTTCCATTGGTCTATGTGTCTGTTGTTGTACGAGTACCATGCTGTTTTGGTTAATGTAGCCCTGTAGTATAGATTGAAGTCGGGTTATGTGACACCTCCAGCTTTGTTCTTCTTGCTTAGAATTTCCTTGGCTATTTGGGCTCTTTTTTGGTTCCATATAAATATTAAAATAGTTTTGTTGTTGTTGTTCTGTGAAAATGTCATTGGTAGTTTCATAGGAATTGCACTGAATCTGTAAATTGCTTTGAGCATTATGGGCATTTTAACAATTTTTATTTCTCCTATACATGATCATGGAATGTTTTCCATTTGTTTGTTTCATCTCTGGTTTCTTTGAGAAGTGTTTTGTAGTTCTCCTTGTAGAGCTCTTTCACCTCCCTGGTTAGCTGTATGCTTAGGTATTTTTTTCTTTTGAGGGTAATTGTGAATGTATTTGAATTCCTCATTTGGCTCTCAGCTTGGCTATTATTGATATATAGGAATGCTTGTCACTTTAATACATTGATTTTGTATCCTGAAACTTTGCTGAAGTTGTTTATCAGTTGAAGGAACTTTGGGGCCAAGGCTATGGGGTTTTCTAGATATAGAATCATGTCATCTGAAAACAGGTATATTTTAACCTCCTCTCTTCCTATTTGTTTGCCCTTTATTTCTTTCTCTTGCCTGATTGCTCTAACCAGGACTTACAACAGTGTGTTGAATAGGAGTGGTGAGAGAGGGCATCCCTGTCTTATGCCCTTTTCAAGTATAATGCTTCCAGCGTTTGCCCATTCCATAGGATGTTGGCTGCAACTTTGTCATAGAAGGCTCTTACTATTTTGTGATATGTTTCTTCAGTACCTAGTTTACTGAGAGTTTTAACAAGAAGAGATGTTTAATTTTATAAAAGCCTTTTCTGCATTTATTGAGATAATCATGTGGTTTTTTTCTTTAGTTCTGTTTATATGATTAATCATATTTATTTATTTTCATATGTTGAACCAAACTTGCATCCCAGGGATGAAGCCTACTTGATCGTGGTGGATAAGCTTTTTGACGTGCTACTGGATTCAGTTTGCAAGTATTTAGTTGAGGATATTTGCGTCAGCGTTTATCAAGGATATTGGCCTGAAGCTTTCTTTTTTCATCACGTCTCTGCTAGGTTTTGATATTAGGATGATGCTGGCCTCATTGAATTAGTTGAGAAATCCTTCCGCCACAATTTTTGGTAACAATTTCAGTGGGAATGGTATCAGCTTTTCTTTGTACATCAGGTAGAATCCAGCTGTGAATCTGTTTGGTCTTGGGCTTTTTTTGGTTGGTAGCTATTTATTACGAATTCAGTTTCAGAGATCTGTTATTGATCTGTTCAGGGAATCAGTTGCTTCCTGCTTCAGTCTTGACAGGGTGTATGTGTCCAGGAATTCGTCTGTCTCATCTAGGTTTTCCTGTTTGTGTGCATAAACATGTTGGTAGTAGTCTCTGATGCTTGCTTGTATTTCTGTGGGATCAGTGTTAACATCCCCTTTGCCATTTCTAATTGTGTTTATATGGATCTTCTCTCTTTTCTTCTTTACTAGTCTAGCTAGCAGCCTATTTATCTTATTCATTAAAAAAAAAACTCCTCGATTTATTTGCCTTTGAATGTTTTTTTTTGTGTCTCACTCTACAGTTCCACTCTGAATTTGTTTATTATCTTTTGCTCTCTTTAGATTTGGTTTGCTCTTGCTTATCTAGTTCCTTTAATGGTTATGTTAGGTGGTTAATTTTAGTTCTTTCTAACTCTTTGATGTGGGCATTTATTGCTATAAATGTCCCTCTTAACACCGTCTTAGCTGTGTCCCAGAGATTCTGGTATGTTGTATCTTTGTTCTCATTAGTCTCAAAGAGCTTCTTTATTTCTGATTTAATTTCATTATTTATCCAAATGTCATTCAGGAGCAAGTTGTTTAATTTCCATGTAATTGCATGGTTTTGAGCAATTTTTTAAGTCTTGATTTCTGTTTCTATGGGACTGTTGTCCAATAGTGTGTTTGGTACAATTTCAGTTTTTTTGCACTTACTGAGGATTATTTTCTGTCTGATTGTATGATCAGTTTTAGAGTATGTGCCATGTGACAATGAGAAGAATGTCTATTCTGTTGGTTTTGGGTGGAGAGTTCTGTAGAGGTACATCAGATCCATTTCATCCAATGTTGAGTTCAGCTCCTGAATATTTTCATTAATTTTCTGCCGTGATGATCTTTCTAAATACTGCCAGTGGCATGTTGAAGTCTCTCACTATTATTGTGTGGGAGTCAAAGTCCCTTTATAGGTCTCTAAGAACTTGTTTTATGAATCTGGGTGCTTCTGTGTTGGGTGCATATGTATTTAGGTTAGTTAAGTCTTGTTGAATTGTACCTTTTACCATTATGTGATGCCTTTCTTTGTCTCTTTTCATCTTTGTTGGTTTAAAGTCTGTTTTGTCTAAAATTAGGATTGCAACCCCTGCTTTTTTCTGATTTCCATTTGCTTGGCAGATTTTCCATGATTCCTTTGTATTGAGCCTAAGGGTGTTGCTGTATTTGAGATGGGTCTTTTGAAGACAGGATACCATTGGGAAGTAGGATTTTACTAAAGTGTGTGTATTAAAAGCAGATTTTTGCCTGCAATAGATATGGAAATGCTTGGAAAGATTAATAGAAGTATTAATTTGTTTAGTCAGCATAATTATTGTCCTTGGCATGATGCTAACTGGCTTAGTATATTGAAGGTATACTACACTGTCTCAGTTTATCCAATGATACTGAGGAAACTCCTTCAGATTAAGGCAAACTCAAACTGATTCAACTTTTTTTTTTCTATGGTTTCCAAACCCTCAGAATTTCCCCCAATCTCAATTCCAGGTTTACAAGCACATCCTTATATTAATATTGCAAATTTTATTATAATATCTCCAAAAATAGTAGTGAGCAAATATTGGTGGGGGTGGTTGGAGGAGAGCCCAGGCTGCTAAACAGCCTGACTCCAGGGGAAAACAACCTTCCTGCTCCATCCCCCTTCTGGCTTCCCCCTCTGCTGAGAGCTACTTTTACTCAATAAAACGTTGTACTCATTTTCCAAGCCCACTTGTGATCTGATTCTTCTGGTACACCAAGGCGAGAAACCCCAGGATACAGAAAGCCCTCTGTCCTTGTGATAAGGCAGGGGGTCTAACTGAGCTAAGACAAGCCATCTACTGATGGCTAAACTAAAAGAGCACCCTGTAACACAGGCTCACTGAGGCTTACTGCCGAGGGGTCGGAGCCCCGAAACCTGCCTGTATGCCTGCGCCGCCTAGGGGTTCTGAGCAGTGGGGCACTGAAGGCAAGCTACACTCCCATCACATGCCGTGCCCCTGCGAGGGGGATAAGGAGATTTTTCTCGTTTCAGTAACTTACCAAGTGTATAGAGAAAGGAACGACAACTATTCAGGTATCTGGGATCAGAGTGTTCCAGTTAGACTTGGTGATGGTGGGGTTACCGAAGAAACAAGTATAGAAAATTCACCATTCTTGTATCTTCCAATCGGCCAGGATCCTTGATCATTATAGGTATTTAAAGGTTGAATGAATGGTTGAATAAAAGCACTAGTCTCCTACTATTACTACTTTGCAGGTTTCTGTATAGATTAATATTTTAATTTTACATATGGGCATTTACAATAAGTGACGTTTTCATTGAGCCGTATTTTATACTGGGAGAAAAATCTGCCTGAATATTCAAGAAGTAAACAGTAGTGAGAAGAGCTGTTTGCATTTTCATCGGCCTTCTTAAACTAGCTTTATACCTGGGGTCCCTGCTTTTATTCCTACTCCCTTTCATAACTGAGTCATCTTGGATGACAATGTCTGTTTATACTTGTATTATACATCACTTTCCTCATTTCATTCCTTGGTTGAAGACCATATGTTGTTTCCTGTTGCTTACTGGACTGAGTCTGTACTTATCTACTTTTATTGAAAAGTCTTTCATAAGCTGAGCCTGTTTTCTCTAACTTCCATGAAGATAGTTATTTGTAACTGACTAATTTCTAACTTCTAACTATGTTATTTCTAACTTCATGCTTGTCCCCTATACAAATTGTTTTATCCCTTCTTTGCATGCTTTTAATGTTGTTTCTATTTGTAATGCACATCTCCAATCTTTTTCAGAGTCTATTTCGTGTCCATGTCTTCTGTTAGAATTTATTTGATTCAGATGTATTAGGAATGCTGAATTTCTAGAGAATAAATATAGCGTATGCCATATTATTTATCATTTTTGTAAATGTTACATTTTGTCATTCCTCATTGTTTTTCTGCATTTTAGTTCGTCAAATAGATTTTTAAGTTGTTTCAACCTAAGGATCTCATTGTAGTTTTAAAGTGAAATTATGTGTTGTATAGCTTAAATATTTTAAAGCATATATTCTTGGGTTTTCAAATGAAACTACGTGATACTTTTCTAAGTGCTAGAATTGTTATTGTACCTAAGGGACCTAAGTTACTCTCACTAAGTTTGGCCTCATTTAAAACATAGCAGGATACCTTTTCTTATCTCTGAAACCTTTATAATTCTAGCTGGTACTTTCCAAATCATGCAGTGCCAACATAGGTAAATTGCATACTAGGTAAAAGCTGTCAGGATGTTACCCACCACAGGAAGTAGTAGAGAAAGAGTGTTAGTGGAAAGTCAGTGGAAAGCTCAGTAAGAAAAGGAACACATGAAAACAATATGCTGGTTATTATCAATAGTTAAAACCAACTGGATAGCAAGTGTTCCCATTTAAAATCAATC
Organism: Hylobates moloch; assembly: GCF_009828535.3. Classification (NCBI taxonomy): domain Eukaryota; kingdom Metazoa; phylum Chordata; class Mammalia; order Primates; family Hylobatidae; genus Hylobates; species Hylobates moloch. The sequence goes on along the minus strand of NW_026652279.1, from coordinate 64,417,536 downwards.
AATGGATGCCAAAATAGCTTAGTCAGCATGAACCATTGATATTTGCAGATTTCATTCATTCCTACCCTGGTATGGGATTGGAGAGAAAACAACACAGAATGAGCTGCAGCAAATGGCACAATCTTTATTGCATTATATACCCTATATGCCTATTTCTTCAAAGTACAAGGCATTGCCAAGGAAAGTACATAAGAAAGAACACAATACTTACGTCAAAATGTATGTGTAATGCTTCATTATATGACATTATGGAGTCATGAGATCTAAGAGATGAAGGGACGATTTTTCAGTGACCCACTCCATATGCTTCTGGCAGAAGCTACTGCTTGAGAAGATACAGGCAGAAAATTCATCATCTTACAAGGTAGCCTATCTCGTTTTTAATAGCTTTATTTTGGTGGACAAGGTAAACATTAACAAGCTAGGAAATCTCTGGCACTGCTGTCATTCTCTTTGGGACCTTGACCTCACTTCCAAATACTTCCAGTTATTCTTGAGAATTTTCAGGGGTTAACATGTGTTCTAATGATTATAGTTTATAGCTACAGTGTTGCAGTCAACATTTACAATTCTTGCTCCAGCTTTCCATGTAGGTGTTCAAAACTGTGGTGGACATCAAATGTTGGAGCCATTCCAGTGGCATGTACAACACTCCAAGGACTGAGCAGAGGGCAGCCAGAGTGACAGATGGCAGGCTATACTCATAACCACCTCTGTATTCTATTGCACTTGCAACAATCTTTTGATATTATTGATTTATTGCCAAGTTTTTCCTATTAATGTAAGATGCTTGAGAGCAAGAACCATGATTTATTTGATTCGGGTTATAAATATTTTTGAATGAATGAGTGATTTTAAGCATTCATCCACAGCCCAAACTATGCAATAATCACTTTCCTTTCAGTGAGTTCTTTTCCTAGAGAAGACTGCCTTGTAAAACATATAAATGGACCTCTCACAGTCTAACTTTTTATAGACATGCATGACCCAAATTTAGGGTGAAGGCTGTTTAGGCTTAAGGTGTAATACTTGCTGGATTCATAAGTTAGTGTTGTTATGAAACACAACTGTCTCTCATGGGCCTAGTTCAGCCCAGTGGAACTAAATAGAATAAATCTTCTCTACTTGCATGGGAAGAAGAGTTGTTTAGGGATTTACAGCTTCATTAAGACTTTCAAGTTACATTTTAAAGAAACTTGAATAAAGCAACTGTCAGTAACTGTTGCTTGGAGTGAAAAGTGAAGATGCTAAGAGCTGCTACTTCTTCAGCTTTTATAAAGTACAGAGTTGTTTTTGTGCTGGAAGCAGGAAGCTAGGAGCAGCATGGTGAGAAGCACAAAACTCCGAGATGGAGATGTCAAGAAGATGTGCAACATTCATTTATTCATTAACTGCAGAATATTTATTGACCAACGACAATGTACTGTGACAGATGCTGACAGCAGTAAACAAGATGGACAGAGGCTCCTGACCTTATGAAGATATGATCTAGCAGAGGATAGACAGAAAGTTACACTTATTCAAATCACTAATGGTAATTGTGACAAGTACAGAAGTGATCGTATGCTAACCTAACAATTTCCAGCAAAATAATCACCGGGATTGGAAGGGCTGGGTTATATGGGAGGCATCATATCAAGAAGCATTTCATTTTCTATTGATTTAATGAAATCAATAGAAATGAGAATGAAAAGAGGTATTAAAGAACATTGAAATACTCTTTTCTACATTTCTTGCCACTTGGAGAATAAAAGGGTAAATTAACTTTTCAAAAAAATCTTCAGCTATGTGGTTTAGATACTTTGCATATTCATTGCATTTTAACACCATTCTGTGAAAAAGATGAAATTATTTTCATTCATAGGGATAAAGTGACTAAAATACTTGTAGATGGGGGTGGATGATGGGCACAAATTACTTAAACATGGTAATGATAGGGCCTCCATAATGGTAATTTACCATTTACATAAATCTCTTTTAGGAGAAATTTCAGGTACCAGCCCAGAGTCACACAGCTAAATGGCAGTCAGAAATTAAACTCAACTCTGTTTGATTGTTGTGTCTGATTCACTTTCATTTTAAAAACTATTTTTCTTGCCAAATCACATTGTTCTAGATTTCATTTATTATGATTATTTTTGTTATTGTTTTAATTTAGAAACTCAGAAATGTTAGATTGCCAGTATAACTCCTTCATTTTATTATATTATTTATTTATTTATTTATTTATTTAGAGACAGAGTCTCACTCTGTTGCCCAGGCTGGAGTGCAGTGGTGCAATCTCTGTTCACTGCAGCCTCTGTCTCCAGGGTTCAAGCAATCCTCCCTCCTCAGCCTCCCAAGTAGCTGGGATTACAAGCATGTGCCACCATACCCAGATAATTTTTGTATTTTTTTTAGTAGAGATGGGGTTTCACTATGTTGGCCAGGCTGGTCTCAAGCTCCTCACCTCAAGTGATCCAGCTGCCTTGGTCTCCCAAAGTGCTGGGGTTATAGGTGTGAGCCACCATGCCTGGCCATCTTTCATTTTAAAATGGAAGAAATTGGAATTCAGAGAGTTAATGTGACTTGCTCAGAATTTTACAGAAATTAGACCCAAGTTGTCAAAATTTGCAGGAAGTACTACAAAATGTATGATTATTACCAATACTAATATTTAAATAGTTTATATCCTAGTGAAAGGCAATATTTTTCTTAGAAATTTTTTTACTATAGGGCTTTAGGAAAAGGTTTAAAAAGAGCTTTACATATGAAAATGATACCGCCTAGTGAGCATCCTCAACTCAGCAAAACTCCCCCAAACTCTGCCAGGGATTAACGGCTCTGACTTACACACCTAGATATTTTCATCATGTACAGACTTAGAGGTTATTTTCAACAACAACAATTCACTTACAAATGTAGAATTTTCTTATAAAAAATTTGGTTTTTATTCATGAATTTCTTCACTGCATGTTATAAAATATATCCACTGAATTGAGTTTTTAAGATCTATTATTGTGGTGTTCATTTATTGTGTGAATTTTTTTTGCAATTGTATTTGACATGTACCTGGTTAAGTACTTGTTTTCAGCTTTTAGCATAATAAGCAATATGTGCTATCATAGCTTCAATTTTCCTGCCAAGTAGAGAGTGACAGCTGTGTGGCAATATTTAATGCATATTTTCATCTACAGATAAATTGGAAGGAAGGAAAAACAGCTTCTGGGTGGGCAGGTCACCATCATTTAAATGAATCGTTAAAATTATATTTTTCCCTGGAAACAAAATGTAATTGCTTTTCTGCTTAGATGCACACTGAAAGCCCTTATTTATATTATTGTAACATATTTTCTCACAATTTACAATTTTCTCAAGATCCTTTGGATTTTTTTCATTTTTGTTACTTTCCTCAATTCAAGCAATGTACACTTACATCTTAATAAAACTTTGTGATATTTACGTAAATTTATTCCTGAAGGACATTGTTCAGTACTCTTCCGCATTCATTTGACTGGCACTAAAGGAATTAAAGCCCTACATTGATTGCCACTTAAGGAACGTTCTCATGCTCACCTTGAATGCGGGAAGGTTACAGTCTTGGGCTCAGTATTTTTAATGTGCAATATTTTTACTAAATTTCAAAGAAATAACAAATATTATTTATCTCTTTTTTTGTTTTGTAATTTTAGATTTTGCCACTAATTGTAAGACATTTGCCCATCTCCAAGATAGCATGAATGTGTTCACTGTGTTTCCAAATTGTGTTGCTGCCTACAATTTAAAATTATCTTAACAATGATTCATGTAGTAATAACAGGTTCATAAAGATACAGTATTCATTTAATGATTTGCATAAATAAAAAACAGAAAGACACAATTTTCATCTCTGTTTCTTCTGCTCTCAATTTGCTTGTATATAAGTGATAATTTGGTATTTTATGTGCTGGCATGCCTTTATTTTGAGACTTTCAAAAGGTCAGCATGGGATAGTAATTTATGTGAAAGCTGTCACTTATTAAAACAGTACAACTATTCATGAGTTCTGTGATAATCTGAGTAAATCTAATTCACTTTAGACTTTGATGATGTTATTTGCAATTAAAGATTCTATCTCTGGTGATTATTACTACAATATTTTGTCTTATCTGACCAATCACAAACTTGAAGACATTAGAGAGGGGAAGAAAAGCCAAGTGTTATTTTTCTAGAGTTTACTTAGGGTTTAAAAATTTTGTTGTTTCAAAGGTGATAGTTTCTGTTGTATCATAAGTGCATGAAGAAAGTGAATTTTGTACGTGAAGTTTAAGCAGCATAGCCTAAGTTTCTGGCTGAAATGATACACTATGAGTGTTTTTTTTTTCTAGCCTAGTATGATTTAATGAAAAATTTAGACTATTTTTTGCCCAAGCAATATTTCATAGGTCTTTGTTCAGATGATTCATATATGGATCTGTGTCTATTGCTAATAGGCTTCTTAATGTATACTCCTTTTTTTCCTCCTCTTGAACTTTGTACCATACAGCTAATATCACTGTCTCCCCTAAATCATTATTATTACCACTAACTGATAGGATAGTCTCTAAATTTCCTTAATAACTCAGGTATTTCCTTAATAACTCAGAATTATTGTTTTTCTATCAGGTTATGTTTGTGAACCTAAGAGTTCAACACTCACTTGTTTTTTCTAGTTTATTGTCCTTATACTTCTAGCATACTTGACTTGTTTTTAGTTACTCAGTTCACAAACAGATATTAGTTGGAGTCTCTGGTATGTGTCAGGCCCTCGACTCAACTGCTTCGGCTTCCCTCGGGCTCAACCTTTTCTTATAGATAATCATTTCCCCGACTGGTCATATTTCTGAGTTATTACATTCTGAAAATTACCTGTATTACTATTGTCTTCACTGTGATTTATACTGTTTTAGATCAGATTCCTTGGGAAATAGACCCTTAACCAGGATTTGCATTCAAGAAACTTACTGGGAAATCCTCTAGTGAATAACATCTGTGAGGGAGTAAAAGCCATGTAACTGAGCAGAGTGAGATGCAGAATTGAGATGCAGTTGCAAAAAAAGGCTTTACCCAACCTCCACAGATTGCTCTGAAGCCAAATGGCAGTTCAGAAATGTTCCTAACTGAGGCAAGGAAGGAGCCTAACTGACTCCTTTCATCGACAAGTCATAGTTGTGGGCTACAGGCTCCACCTTATGTGAACAGCCCCCACTTTGGTCAAGGGCAAGGCCTAAGAGCTTTGTGTCATCAGCAGGCAAGACTCTTTGCAGCTGAAATAATGAAGGCCTGCATCCCCAAAGGGAGAACTGGGTGGCATACCAGAGCACCCACCAAAAGATGTCTTTCTTGCCTTTTTCCTTTTTTCACCCAGAAGTAACATTTTATTTTCACTCTCTCTGCCTCCTTCTCTCTCTCTGCCTTCCTTCCCCATAAAGGCTATATTGATTGCATTTGTCATTGTCATGTGAAGAGTTCTTTCAAAAATTGCCTAGTAGCAAGAATGTCCCACAGACTTTTTTCTTATAATCAGCTATAAAGAAAAACGAGAACAATATTTTATGCATATATAGTGTTATGAGAGATATAATGAGGAATTTGATCACTTTTATAGATTAAGTCTAGTCATTTCCTGTCCTGAATTACAGCAGAAATATTACTAGCTTTGCTTGGGGTATCTTGGGATAGATGGCCAGTTCCTGATCATGATGAGGAGGTGGTTACTACTTCTACCATAACGTCTGCTGCTATTATGCTATTCATTCAGAATACAAAAGTAAAAATTGGATTTAGCAGAAGTAATATTATCACAGAGGAGCCCCTTGGTGAACAAGATCTCTTCTTCTTTATACGTCCAATCATACCCTTTTAAATCCTAACCACATTTAGGAGAGCTTTCCACATGAAAGACTTCTAATAGTATCTAAGTTTTGTTTACATAAAAATACAACTGAACATTTTTATAGAAATTTAGTAACAACAAATTATTAATTTATAAATTGTAACAATTTCTTATATTTAAGGACTTTTAATTTCACCAGCAAATATGGCTAAATTTACTGTATCATTAGAGTTACTTGGTTAAGTTATACATTAGCATTACCTGATTAATATCTCTTCCCATGGTTATGCCACAACAAAATCTTACTGCACTCAAGAACACCTGATTATATAATCATCAGTACTTTTTTATTATTTCACAATTTTATTTTGATGTTTCTAGATTTTATATAATTTTATTTTTAAATTGTCTCTTCTTTCAGTAAATTTGAAAGAGGATAATCAGTCTCCTAGAGCTTCCCATTTAAGACATATATAGCATTCTTACTTAAAGCTGTAGAGCTTATCATAATTTCCTTCATTAAGGTCGTATTAAAAGAAAAATGTCTTTTTTGCTGTGAGTCCACTAATTCACTCAACAACTATTTTGTAGCTTCTGTTGTGTACATAGGAGGGACAAAGATGAATAAGTTGCATTGTTTTTTCTCTCAACATTCTCACAGTGTGATCAATGATAATTATATGTAAGCTAATCTAATACAATTGTACAAATGTTCTCTAGTACTGTGAACAGTGCTATTGGCAGCAGTAAAAACAGAGCTAACTCTTAAGAGTGGATTTCTGGAAAATAAAGTTAATGAAGGAGTCATATTTGAGCAGATCCTAGATAGGCGAGCCTGATTTCGTATCTGCATCATGAGTGTACGTGAAAAAGACTTCCAATATAGTTGGAAAATAGTCTACATGGTGTGTAGCAGACTGTGATAGGATAAAAATTTAAGTCAGCTATCAAAAGGCCTTAAAATAATTTTAGTCTGTATTTAATGGATGGCTATGTAGGGATTTTTGGTTTGTTTTGTTCTGTTTTTGAGAAAGAGGGCAACTTAAATACATCTTTATTTCAGAAAGGAATTTTGGGTCATATTACATAGAACAGATGATCAGTGGGAGCCTAAATGGGAGGGAATATAAATAAACCAAATATGAGACTGTTGAATTAAGAAGAAAGGTAAGGAAAACTATGAGATATAATTATTTCCAGGTGAAAGAAAAAAATGTAGAAGAGGAGAAGTGGGGAATTACTGGAGTGAATGGTGAAAGTGTAACTAATGTAAGGTTTGCAGGGGAAGGAACGGAGAGTGGTAGGAAATGTTAATTTACTTTAAAAATGTTGTCACCTTCCATGTGACTTTGGCACAACCAGATCTGTTTATTCTGTATGAAGTTGGAAATTTGCATCTGTAACTCAGCATCATAAATATGGAGGCTTCAGCTCCAATAATTGAAATGGATGAGAATGCCCAGAGCAAGAGAGGGAGAGAATGGAGAGAATGAGAATAGAGAGAAAAAGAGTTGGGAATCCATTATATTTTATGTTTTGTGGATGTGTGTCCCTTTATGTAATTGCAATCATTGCATACACTCATTTAATATTATGCCCTAAATACTTTACTCCATATTGTTATAGAATGAGAAGGCTTTTAGGATGTTGGAGTTAAGAATATTGTGGGGCAAAATAACATATATGATATGTTAGTGAAACATATCATCATCATGTGAAAAGCACTTTTAAACAAAACCACCCTTATATTGCCTAACTGCCTAAAAACAAATCATAGTATTTGCAGTGTAGTTTCAACAGGTGATAATTACATGAAAACCTTTTGATTTTTGTCCCAAAGGCAAACTGAAGATAATTTAGCACTGAGACGTTTCTTTTTAATTTCCTTTAATACCTAAGAAGATTTTCTTCTACAGTGAGAGCATGTATGATAAATGGAAACAAAAACGAAGAAGCAAATTGTTTGCATGTATCTTCTTTTAAAACACTGGCTCATCCTAAATATTTTGTTTTCAATTAAGAGTATCATGATCTTTGTTTACTTCCTCCATCTTTATTGAGGTATAATTCACAAGTAAAATATGTATATTTTTAATGGTATACAATGTGATGTTTTGATATTAGTATACATTTTGAAATGATGACCACAGTAAATGAACATATCTATAACTTCACATAGTTACATCTGTGTGTATATGTGAAAGAATACTTAAGATCTACTCTAAGCAATTTTCAGGTATACAATACAGTATTATTAACTATAGTCATCATACAGTAGATACAGAGATACATACGGAGATACAGTAGATCTCCGGAACTTACTCATCCTAACAAAAACTTTGTATTCTTTGTCTACGTCTCCCTTTCTTCCACTACCACTGGGAACCACATTATATTCTCTGCTTCTATGCATTTAAAAAAATATTACACATATAAGTGAGATCATCGTGCAGTTCTTGTTTTTCTGTGCCTACTTATTTTACTTAGCATAATGTCCTCCAGGTTCATTCATGTTATACAGATGACAAGATTTCTTTCTTTTTTTAGACGGAATATTTTCCCATTATGTATATATACCATTTTTATGCATTTATCTGTCAGTGAACACTTAGGTTGATTCCATATCTTGGATATTGTGAATAGTGCTGTGATGAACAAGGGAGTGCAAGTATCTCTTGGACATATTGATATTATTTCCTTTGGACATATATTTAGAAGTGAGATTGCTGGATCTTATGGTAGTTTTATTTTTAATATTTTGAAGAATTTCCTTACCATTTTTCATAATTATTTATTAATTTACATTTCTACCAAAGTGTTCAACAGTTACCTTTTCTCCACATCCTTGCCAACACTTAACTTTTGTCTTTTTGGTAATAGCCCTTTTAACCATATGAAGTAATGTCTCACTGTAGTTTTAATTGTTTTTTCCTGATGATCAGTGATGTTGAACATGTTTCATATACCTGTTGGCCATTTGTATGTCTTCTTGGGAAAAATATCTTCTGAGGTCTTTTGCCCATTTTTAATTGAGTCATTTGTTTTCTTACTATTGAGTTGTTTAAGTTCTTTAGATATTTTGGATATTAACCTCTTATAAGATGTATGGTTTGCAAAATTTTTCTCCATTCTATAGGTTTTTCTTTATTCTGTTGATTGCTTCCTTTGCAGTGTGCAAGATTATTAGTATGAGGTAATCCCATTTGTCTATTTTTGTTTTTGTCTCTTGTGTTTTTGAGGTCTTAGCTATAAAATATTTGTGTAGACCAATGTCCTAAAAAATTTCCCCTCTGTTTCCTTCTAGTAGTTTTACAGTTTCAGTATGTTTACATCTTTATTTCACTTTGAGTCGATATTTGTATATTGAGTGAGATAAGGGACTAATTTCATTCTTCTGCATGTGAATTTTCAGTTTTCCCAGCACCATTTGTTGGAGAGATTGTCTTTTCCTCATTGTGTGTTCTTGGCACCTTTGTCAAAGATTGATTAACTGTTAATGAATGGATTTGTTTCTGAGCTCGCTGTTGTGTTTCATTGGTCTATATGTCTGTTTTAATGCCAGTACCATGCTGTTTTGATTACTTTATCTTTGAAACAAGGTTGTGATCTTAGCTGTATTTGTTTACGAGCAACTGTGCATCTAAATCTCACAAGATTTCTTACACTAGAAATGAATTTGGTCATAAGAAGAAACCAAGTATGAATGGTGCAGCATCATTATTTTATTCTTAAAAAACAAATCAAAATATATTTATTATATGTGGTAGTTCATATACAAAGAACTCTGTATTATTTGTTGCTATATTCAGTTCCTTTAGTGTTTGGCACAGTGTAATAGTGCAATGAATATCTCTTTAAAATCATCCACTGAAAAGAGAATTATATTTTGTAAACTTCTTTTTGATCCTCAAATACTATTTGAAATAACTAGCCTACTAAGAGTTGAAATTCATTAATTTGAATAAAATCATTATATGATTATATTTCATTAAGATTTAATTTTTACTGAAGCCAGAGCAACTTTATATACAAAAGATTATTTCAAAGTTTACTGGTGCTTTGGAACTTATTTCAGAGCATCTGCCGACTTCTGATTCAGAATACTATATAATCTGTGTGCATGTTACCAAGACGTGATTGAATATTATTTGTCTTTTTTTTTCATACTTTTGCTTTCTGGTTCAGTTTTGGAGCCTTTCATTCATAAATATTCTATAATCATAATTTATTTTATTTGGAAAACACCTTGAAAACTACCTATCTCATCAACTGTCTAATGTGTACAGTATGTTTGACAAATGTTCCTTCAATCTGTACTTAAACTTTTGGAGACTGGTAATTCCCACTGTTTTCTCAAATATCTCAATATAAAAATCTTACCTAACATATGTCTTCTCTTGCCTAGTCTTAACATACTAGTTCCTTTTCTGTTTTTTGCTAAGTGGTTCCAGTTTCCTCACCATATTCATTTCAGTTTGAATACCTACTAGGATCCATTTGTATAGGGTAGAACCTGTATATTTAAGAATCACACAAACATGGCTAAAGTCCTGTTTTCAGTCTATAGTACCCATGATCTTGGGAAAATTGCTTAACTTCCCTAATATTCAATTTTTGCATCTGTAAATGGTATTAGCAACAAATATAGAGGCTGTTGTGAAGATTAAGTTAAAAAGTGGCTAAAATATTCTGTAAAATACTCTCATAGTTTAACATATTTTCATTTCCTCCTCTGACTTCCTATGTTTACAAGCAGATCGATACCATCTCTTCAAATGTTCTAGATTCTACTAAGTAATACGAAGATTGCATCAGCTTTCTGGCAGTTTTTTGGCCTATTTACTCACAAAGCTCTATCAAGAAAAATTTAAGTCATTTTTGTACAAGAAATGCTAGCCTTCATATCAATACCATATATATATATATTTGGGCCCAGCTGGTTAAGCCATGTCTTAGAAATTTATTTAGTCAGCAGTGTGTTAGCCAGGCTCCCAAATTTGTCTTTTGCCAACTTGATTATCACTTCCCATTAATCAGTGACAAAACGCTGAAACAAAGCAGGACAGGAGCAGACCCAAGACAGGCTACTAAGAAACTATGCACTAACTCATTACTCTGCACACTTCATTCATACAATTGCTTCCAATTCAACTTACTTTACCAGGATCTAATGGATATTTCTCTAGCTGCGTGTTACCTACAAAATTATTATGAGGAACACCATCAAATGTCTTGATGAAATAGACAAAATGATTCTACCTGTTGATGCCTCTGGGTGCAGGTTGGTCAGGTCCATCAGCTAGTGGGATAGGAGGTGGTGTCTCCATGAAGACCAGAAGCAATAAAAAGCTGAGCACAGACCGGTCTCAATGCAGTCTCAAAAATCAAAGCCGCAGAAACTTCAGGTACCACTTAAAGGAAGAGGGCTAAAATCAAAGGGCAAATCAGTAACTTAAAAAGAAATGGAATTGAAGATGAGACAGAAAAGCAGGAGGATTCTGAGTGATTACTATGAATGAAGAAATGGAAGTATTAATAGCTTTGTTTTGCCCGTGTAAATGGAGTTTTCTGAACTTACGGAAAAGGCAGGCACAGAATGAACATATAACTGTTACTCATGTTTTTGTATTATTTTAGTTGTTTACTTTAATCTGTCAAATGGTTTATGGTAAACTCTGTTGGATGCTTGTTTTTGTACTCTTCCTCTGCAGAAGCTCTGAAATATTCGTATGTACTATGTAATTTCATTCAGGATCGGTATAAACCCAGTTTTAAAAATTCACCTTTGCCCTCCTTTTGAATGCTGAGACTCATTTGCTGAATTCCGGAGTTGCAGCCTTGTCTCATTATTTCCCAAAAGTCATTGATAAAATCACATGAAATTTTCCTTGTAACACTGGAATATAGTTTGTATGAGAAAACTTGAACTAAAGTAGTTAGTTATATTCTTATGATTCCTTACTGATTTGAAGCTCAGATTCCTTTTAGGTCAATGTATCTCTTTGGCTCAAAAATTATTATTTCTACTGATTAACCAAATATGAATTTAGATGCTTCACTTCTTTTTAATTTCATAAAAATTAGTACCTTGGTGATGTGTACATACCCTATTTCAAATTTATCATCTGTATATTTTTAAGATAAATCATAACAAAATTCTTTCTCTTCTAGAAACAGTAATTCTTCTTAGAAACTCAGTACAGGTAAGTTTTATAAAACTTGATGTGCAATTTTTTTTAATTTAAAAGTTTATAAAACTTTGTGTGGCTATTGATTGTACTTAGAGTAACCCACATTTGCTTGATTAGGGAAGTACAAAAGCTTGAAAGTTAACCACTTTCCTGGTAATATAGAAAGACAAGTTGATAATGGACTGAGTCACCACTTCTTCTAGGCAACTGCTAACATGAGGAATGGTTTAAAAAATTAAATTCCTTAGTTAAAAAAATGGGTTACTTAAAAGAGTATTACTTACTGTCATATATATGTTTTTAAAAATTCCTAGTTCTCTTTTATGTTTGTCTCATAGCTTATCCTTAAACTGACCAAAATAATTCAAATGTGTTAAAAAGAATGTTATTTTCTAAATCATAATACCATGACTCTATGGTCTGGTGGGATATGTGAATACAACGATGAGTGTGTTTCTTTCCCTTGAACCAACCAAATAAGGTTTTTGGCCATTCATGCTACATTAAAAGGTATAAACATAAATAAAGTTATAGTATAAATAAAATAACATTATAGTGTAAGTAAAAATAAACACTGGCTTCTAAATAACATTTAATATATGAAAAAAATTTAATATTAGATGACAAATACTTCTTTTTCATGTTTATTGGTAAAACAGATTCAGAAATGTTATGTCTTGCCAAGATCACACAGCTATTGAGAGAAAACAGAATTAAATAAAATCCATGTCCTTTTCAATATAATTAAATGGTTCAAATGGAAGATACACCAGTTTCTCTCTTCCCACTGTTTACTAAAGTATGAAACCTGTCAATACCACCCAAACTCATATTATTTTAAGAAAGTAGTTTCCAATTATTTTGAGATTGGAATCCTTTAGAGAATCTGGTTACAAAAACTGTGTACCCTTTCTTCAGAAAAATTTACCCATTCCCAAGCCACATTTAAGTAGTAACCAGCTGGGCAGTTGTCTAAAGTGCTAATGTAAGAGTAGCACTAAAATGACACTAGAAATATATTGAGATAGAAGAGATTGTCTTACAGGAATTCTTCTTTGAGATAATCTTATATGTAGCTGGAAGTTTTATTTTCAAAAGCCTCTTGGGATGGAAGAGGTGAACTCAAAAAGTAGGCCTTCCTCTCACTCACATGTCACTTTGGTGTACATTCCTACTTTCTGGTGGATCCAGTTGAACATACTGGACTGCCTCAGACTCCAAATACAAACTGTTTTTACAAAACCACTTGTCCACTTGGCTGGGTGCCATTGTTACATGTGATGGAGACCTTGCTCAAAGGCAGACACCCATGGGGCACTATAGGGCTATATAACTGCTTTCCCAAGAGGTTCCATCCAGTTAACTGCAAGGTTTAATTTTTACTGAAAGTAGTATGCTAGTGTAGGGCTGTAATCCAGAATAAATGATAAAGGATGACTGTTGCTCCCAGTGTCCCATTTCTTTACTTTTCCTAAAGCAAAGTGATCTGCTCCAGTTCTAAAAACAATGCTGGACAGATATATTGAGAATATATTGAGGAACACCAAGTCACCAGCCTACTCTACTTTTCAAACTGAATGGGATGCTTAGGTGTCTTGGTCTGGTCCCCCATATTCATCACATATTTTCCACACATTTTCAGGGAATTTATAACCACTTGATGCTTATAGATGTTATTGTATATGTATTCATTAATTATTCAATGAGAACATACTATGCCAGAAATTAAACATGTTTACATATGTGCCCTCAATAACAAATATAGTAGAATGATTACCATATTTGATAATATTAGATTTTGGTTAAAATCTAGAATTACTATAAAATTCACACAAAGCCATGATACATATTTTGAAAAAAACACAAAGAATTAGAAACTTCAGTTTGTTCCACTCTTATTTGAGCTAATCTCAGTTGCTTCTATGGTATCAACAATCATTGTGCTTGGGGAAGACATCAGCTTGAATTTTGCATGTCTCTGTACATTAACAATATGATCTCAATGACACATAGTCATAAAACTCCTACAGTTTTCTATTGAATTACATGTATTTTTTAGATATGAGATTGTTTTAATGGATCTCAGAATCACCTGTTAAACATCATGTTGGTTTGGTAAGCATGGAAATCTATTAATTTTATATGTTCCATTTTTCTACTGAGTAGATGATCCTTTTATAAATCAAAATGTATTTTAATAGAAAGAAAAAAACACTACAAATATCTTTAGGCCGATAAAATTCTCTTGGTATCAGGAAAATTGAGTGATTCATTCCAAACTTGTACATATTTCATTGCTGAATACTTATCAATGATAAAAAGCTGAAAGATTACAAAAGATTGTATCATCCAGATAGAGAATATGTTTTTGTCACCAACAGCCTTAAAAGTCACTTCTAAAGAGTGTTAATCGTATGGAATTTTTTATATAGAAGCCAGTGAACATAGAAAATCCATAACCTAATTATATGATTAAAATATCAAATATAAACATGTATGTGTATAAAATATATGTATGATATGTTGATAAGGCAAATCCTGCTATTTTATGAAAAATAAAAGGTCATGAGGTTATTTAATGTTGGAGTGTTTGAAAAAATATTTATAATAACACTATTTTGTTTAGATCTCTTTGTACACAAAGCTTGTCCTTATGTATATGCTGATTTCTTCTCAGAATATTATTTTATCTGATTTATATATAGTTATAACCTATGCTGTTTTTAGGTTTATCAAAGAGAATACTAATATATGTGATTTTCATTTCATCGCTTATCCAAGGGTAAATGAAAATCACAAATTAGATACAATCTACAGTATTTTTGTCAGTTTAAAAATGTAAAATAATAGCACATGTAGTGCTACTATTATTTGTGTTAAACTTCAGTTGCACTGAAGCATTATTTTCTTTAAAAATTCAGTAATATATTTAAGAATGTACATGTGCTGCCACAATATATTTCCATGGTTAATTATTCATATATACAATAGCCTAGTTTCTCGCCTTTTTTGTTCATTGTATGTTAATACTCCAAGTAAGGATTTTTCTGCCTTAAGCAGCATTCCAGTTTGGGCTACCTAATACTAGGATTATTGGCATCAACACCTGTCTTTCCCTTAAATTTAGGGAATTTAAGCCAATAAGCTACTCCCGTAGAAATTTGAAATTAGGAGCATAGAAACTTTGGCAGTATATGTGTGGTTCCTGGAAATGCTAAATCATGTAGAGGTGGAGCTGGAACAGCCATTTTCATGCATGCATATAAATGTTAACTTAATAGAGAAAACAGTCATCAAAGAGAATCAAAAGGATAGTTTGAAGTCATAGAGAGAAAGGGTCAATAGACTGTTGTGGACTAGAGAAACAATGGTACTGAAATCAGTTTGTTTCACTTCACATAAACCAATTGCTAAATTTTCAGGAATTTTTGCATTTGGGGTGGCTTCAAGTGGACAAGTGACTTGAAATCAGCCATAGTGATGTACTAACATCATGGAACTTATGCTCCAAATCAGGGCCTCCTGTCCCTGAGAGTTGTTAGACATTTAGCAGCATACATTGCCACAGAGAGTTAGAGAGAAAGAGAGATAGAGAGAGAGAGGTCTCCTGAGTAGTTTATCTGATCCTTGACAGCTTCCCAGTTCCCAGCTCTAAATCCATGAGAACCAGCAATGCTTGATTTCTATGGAATGCATTTGTATCCTGTAATAAAGCAACATTTATGTTCTGCTCATTTAGTTCCCACAGAAAGTTAATTGCTACAATTCTAATCAATATAATTGGAAGCAAGGAAACAGGATGGTAACTTATATTCATGTGAAATGCCTTATATGTATATGCTGAAGTCTGTTTCTTTATTGACCCCATATAGTTTAGAATCAATCCCAAATAACATTTAATGCCAACTCTGTTGACTCCATAGCGAGACATCTTTTTCCATATGCATTTCAGTGTTAATCTGATCATCACCAAGAGGAAACTTAGGGAGGAATAAAGACAATAAATTCAATATCTTAAAAGATATTTGAGTATTTTATTAAGGATTTTGCATTTTTAAATATAGAGTTGTGATCAATTTTGGCCATCACAGGCATACGGAAAAGTTTGCTCTGAATGATTAGAGAGGCATTCTGTTTACAAAAAAGAAAAAAAAAGAAAAGAAAGAAAGAAAGATGTAAACCTGGATTACCTTTCTCAATTTTTTCCTAGTCTTGCTTTCATCACTTCCTCTAATATCTTTTAGATTAGAGCGAGGTTAATAAATACCTTGTCACAAATTACCTTAAACAGACTCACTGGTGGATGTTATTTTGAGGAGAGGCCACTACTCTTCCTTGTGTCTATCCCATCCCAACCTCAGCAGAGCTTCTAGCTATAGAAAAATGCAAAATTCAGTCATTGTGAGACAGTCCCACTCATCTTGGCAAGACAAATGCAGAAATGTGTGCTCTACCCTAAGAGTTACTAAAGCCTAGTAACAGCCACAGGGGATGCTTCTGCTTGTCATTGTTGACCTCAGAAATTTTAAGGTTAGGTATCAAATGCCAGCAAGGGGCATGAGCAGTTCCAGATCTATCTTTTGACTGCTGGAAGCATAATTACTAAAATACAGTGACTGGCCCACTTTTTTAAGGCCTCACAAATTTTAATTGGGAGCAGCTTGACCCCCCCAAGTACCAAAAGAAGGATTTTACCTCATAGGAAAAAGTTAAGCAATATTACTTAGAGAAATGCAGGATATCATAAAGGACTCTTACAAACATATGTGCATTTGGGCCATCAGATTTAAAGATAGAAGAAACTAATGCCCTGCTTGTTTTGTGTTTATTTGGGAAATGTCACTAGAAGGGACCGTTATTTTCCTCTTTGAACTAAATGTCTTAAGCTGTTTCAGGACAAGCATTAACCTTTAGCTAAGAAAGAATTTATTTAGGATATATATATTGAAACACACTTCTATTGATTTTTTCTGGCATATTGCATTAAGTACAGAATATTTCTATAGAAGCAGCTCACTCAGTTCAACAGGGCTGTTTTTTTTTCCAGTTTTGCTAATAGGAAATTGAAATATTCTACTACCATATAAATAGATAGAAATATTTCTATAAAATTTAAGATCACATCTGTTATCACTATACATATTTTGGATTTCTTTTTCCCTTGAATGCAAGAATAAGTGCAGATATTTATTGATAGGAAACATGGAGCTGTTTGATTTGTCTCTGGCTTGTAACAAAGCAGATTTTTTTTGGTATCTCTAATTTTTCTAAATATAGAATATAGTTACCACATTATTCTCTCCTTCTTCCAAGAGAAATTGAAAAATGACTAAAAATTCTTATAATTATGTGGATAAATAAATGATTGAAATAAAATAAATATTTTCAGACAATAGTACTCAAACGTGTTTAATTATTAGTTAAATTACAGGTTGCTGACTAAATAGTCCAGGAGATAGTCTTAAACACACACAACACCCCTCTTTCACTGAATTTCAAACCTGGTTTCAAATGCTTTCAGATTGTTTTAGAGTATTCTTTTTATTGTAATAAGGACGTAAGTAAAGACCATTGATGTAGTTTGTCTTTGTAGAAGACTGAGAAATGGCTTCAATCAGAGGCACACATCCCACTGTGCTTTGGTTTAGTGAATAGATTACAAAATGAGACTTATTCAAGATCAAATGGCAAGGAGGCGAGTATTCAAGTCTGTGATTACAAGACAAAAGCCTATCTTGATGCAGGTGTGCGATTTCCTACTACTTTAGAAGGCAATTTTTAGCCTTCACAGTATTGCTGGGCTCTTAAACATTTGGAAAGTTACTGCAGTTTCTTTCCTTGACCTAGGCTTGGGACTTATTGATTTAGACCTACTGGCCATATTAACAAGTTATTACCCCCACCTGATTCTAATGGCCAGGGGATTGTAGTTCTCTTGTCTCAGAATCCACAACATGCACTGGCAGCTTGGAGCACAGCCCAGGAAAGCTAACTCCAGGTGTAAGGCTTCAGCCCTCATTCTCCCAGTGCAGAAGAAAACAGTAATTTTCCCACTTTTCTGAACAGCAGTTTCAATCCAAAAAGCAAAATGAAAAAGTAAAATTTATCCAAGACTGCTTTATTCTTGGCATTTAGCACAAATGACAATATAACTCCACAAAACTACTTCCAAATAATTACATGAAGAAGCATAGTAAGAAACAATTTATTAACATGTCACTACTAGTTTTGTCCTAGGAATTTAGATATGCCACACCAAAAGATGACAAATTAATTCCCATTACACTCAAATAACTTCTACTAGGTTGTTATGAATGTTACATTTGTTCTCCTTTGTACTCTGCACTAAGGATGATGGAAACTCAGAGCCTTCACCTGTGTTTTTAAAAAAAGGATTTGAATTAATAATACAAGAGAACCAAATTAAATCCATTTGAACTAAAACTAGCGTATTAATTCAGTTCTGCAGATGCTTAAATGTCAATAGTAGTTTATTAAAAACCACTACAGTAAGAGCATAAAGAAGATGGACCAATGGAAGGAGGCAAAGGGAGAAGGCAAAAAAAAAAAAAAAAAAACAAAAAACCACTTAGATCTAATTGGGAAACGAAAGAAAAAATTAAAACTTAAGAATACAATAACAAGGAAAAAGACTGCAGGGTAGGGAGAAATAACTTTTTCTCACCCATCCTAGATTCATGACTGTGGTCCCTAGAATGAAAAACAGATTAACAAGAGAAAAACATTAAAACAAATTCATTTAATAAGTTTTACATGACACAAAAGCCTTCTTAAGGAAATGAAGACCCAAGCAGTAGTTTAACTTGTGTATTTTTATGTTAGGTTTGCTAAGAGTGGACAGCAGTGAGGGAGAAATGTAATTGTACAAAGGGATATGATCTAATGGTAATAAACTGGGAGGGAACTTTGCAAGACCTGCTTTGCTCTATATTTCTGTGTCTTCACTGATAAGGTGTTCCTTTCCTCCAGGTATAGGGTGGGCACCTCTCAAATGAAGCTCTTATGATCTTCTTCAAGGGGTGATCAGGAAATTCGTCCTAGGTTTTATGACCTGCTTCATGGGAGAAGGGCTGGGGCAAGAGAATGAACTTCCTGGCTGGGCACTGTGGCTCAGGCCTGTAATCTCATCACTTTGGGAGGCCAAGGCAGGCAGATCATCTGAGGTTAGGACTTCGGAGACCAGCCTGGCCAACATGGCGAAACTCCGTCTCTACTAAAAATACAAAAATTAGCTAGGCGCAGTGGTGGATGCCTGTAGTTCCAGCTACTTAGGAGGCTGACACGGGAGACTCCTTTGAACCTGGGAGGCAGAGGTGAGCCGAGATTGTGCCACTGCACTCCAGCCTGGGCGACAGAGCCGGACCCTGTCTCAAAAAAAAAAAAAAAAAAAAAAAAGAACTTCCTGTTTCTCCGGTTTTCTCAAATTCTTTAGCTTCCAGCATGCCATATTTGGACATAGTATATCCTGAATCCCATCAGGACCATTCTATGGTGATCTGGATGAAAGAGCTGTGAAATTCAATATTTTTTAGTTTTTTTTTATTTTACTAGCTTTAGGAGTACAAATGATTTTTAGTTACACAGATGTACAGACGTGAAGTGTGAGATTTTAGTGCACCCATCACCTGAGTAGTGTACACTGTACCCAGTAGTCATCTTTCATCCCCCTTTCAACCTCCCCACTTCTGAGTCTCCAGTGTCCATTATACCATTCTATATGTCTTTGCATACCCATAGCTCAGCTCCTACTTACAAGTGAGAACATGCAGTATTTGGTTTTTGATTCCTGAGTTACTTCATTTAAAATAATGCTCTCCAGTACCACCCAAGTTACTGCAAAAGGCATGATTTTATTCTTTTTTTGTGGCTGAGTAGAATTCTATGGTATATATGTACCATATTTTCTTTATTCATCAGTTGATGGGCAATTAGACTGAATCCATATGTTTGCACTTGTAAATTTTGCTGTTATAAACATGCATGCTAGTGTCTTTTTGACGTTGTGACTTCTTTTCGTTTGGGTAGGTACCAGTAATGGGATTGCTGGCTCAAATGTTGGATCTACTTTTAGATTTTAATCTGCTCTTAGGCCTATCTGTTGGATTATAATACTTGATATTTAGCTTGTTGGGTATAGAAACATTCTAAACTCTAGACACTGAAAAATGTACATTTTGGGGGGTTTTTTTGGAGACAGTGTCTCACTCACTCTGTTGCCCTCTCGCCTATGCTGGAGTGCAGTAGCATGATCTCGGCTCACTGCAACCTCTACCTCCCGGGTTCAAGTGATTCTCATGTGTCAACCTCTTGAGTAGCTGGAACCACAGGTACAGAGCCACCATGTCTGGCTAATTTTGGTATTTTTAGTAGAGACAGCGTTTTGCTATGTATGTTAGCCAGGCTAGTCTCGAACTCCTGGCCTCAAGTGATCTGCCCGCCTTGGCCTCCCAAAGTGGTAGGATTACAGGCCACTGCCAGTGCCTGACCCCATTTTTAGGTATTTTTACACTTTTCTTTCTTCTACTACCTGAATTTTTATGTCCTTTTTATTTATTTATTTATTTATTTATTTATTTATTTATTTATTTATTTTTTATTTTATTTTTTTTTGAGAAAAGGTCTCCCTTTGTCACTCAGGCTGAAGTGCAGTGGTGCGACCTCAGCTGTCTGCATCCTCTGCCTCCTAGACACTAGTGATCCTCCCACCTCAGCCTCCCAAATAACTGGGACTACAGGTGTGCACCACCACACCCAGCTTATTTATATATTTTTTGTAGAGATAGGATTTCATCATGTTGCCCAGGCTGGTTTAGAACTGCCCATCTTGGCCTCTAAAAGTGCTGGGATTATAGGAGTGAGCCACCGTACCCAGCCTAGTCCTCATTAGAATCACCTGTCTATAGCAACACAGACATCGCTTCCTTTGTGTAAAAAGGTACAGTGGTGGGGCCAGGTGCAGTGACTCATGCCTGTAATCCTAGCCCTTTGGGAGGCGGAGGTGGGCAGATCACGAGGTCAGGAGATCGAGACCATCCTGGCTAACACGGTGAAACCCCGTCTCTATCAAGAACAAACAAAAAAATTAGCCGGGCGTGGTGGCGGGTGCCTGTAGTCCCAGCTACTCGGTAGGCTGAGGCAGGAGAATGGTGTGAACCCAGGAGGCGGAGCTTGCAGTGAGCTGAGATCATGCCACTGCACTCCAGCCTGGGCGACAGACTCCGTCTCAAAAAAAAAAAAAAAAAAGGTACAGTGGTAAATTAGGTGTTGATTATATGCATTAATGTTAAAAACAATTTTTTCTGACACTTGTTAAAACAGTAAGGCAGACTTTATTCAGGATTATATTAATAAGTGAAGGAATAATGCAGTGGAGTTTTGCAGTAGGAGAGAGAGACTGGGCTCAACTCTGTGGACAAAAAATAAGGGAATTCATAGCCAAGGAGCAGCAGGGTTGGGGAGTTGGTACATGTAAAATTGCTAATCAAGTAGAGTAACTCTTGCTGAACTGAGCTATCAGGATTTCCACAGAAGGCAGGTCAGGGTGATCAGACATTACCTGAGAGATAGTGAGAGATGAGGGATTTGGTCAGATATTGAAGACTATCAGATATTGAGGGTGGGGCATTCTGGCTAAACTGATATAGCATTCTTGCTACAATTGGATTCTTGAGAAAATGCCCTAGTGGAGCTCAAGGAGCTTAACTAGAGGTAGGTCAAGGAATAGTCTTTGTCATTACAAACTAAAATGGAACTTCAAGGTCTCTCGTATGATCAAAATAAATATTATTAAGTATCTGTCAAAGTGCATTTTATTGGTAAAATTATTTCTCTTTTTCTCGGGTGGTGGTAGTGACAGTACATGGAACTATCACTCATTTCTGATAACAACTTTTGATATTTTCTCTCTTGGATTATGCATATGTCTACAGTATTCTGGGTACCCTTCCTACATTCTCTTACCATCTCGGGGTTGTTTTTTTCTCTTTTTCTTCATTTTTTCTCTAGTTACCATCTGTCAAACTGGATATCTGTCAAACTGGATTTCTCAATTCTTCTACATATGGTAGTTAAATCCATTTTGCTTTTATTGTAAATTGGTTTGGTCATAATTCAGGTTTCATCCAGTTTTTATAGGATCATGTTAATGATTTTATTTTTTAATATATATGTTCTATTTAATTATACAAATATTTCTAATTGACACATTTTATGACTGTCCTGAATGCTGTTTTTGTCATTTTTCTGCACCTGTTAAAATATATGCATTTCCTTAAACAGACTTTACAACCTGAATTACAAAATTTCCACTTATACACATCCTAATTTGTTTCCTGGCCTATTGATACATCTTTCCAGTTAGACAAATTATTTAGCTATTCTCATGCCAATTATGCACATTAATTCATCTGACATTAGGGGAATATTAAGGAATGTAGACTTGAATAATTTGATTACATGAAACTTCTAACAAGACTATGCCTATTCTAGGCTATGTATACTTTCCTAGATCTGTTAAAAGTGAAAAGTATTTCACTTATTCTACCATGATTCACCCTTATTATAAACAAACTATATTTCTATCCTAGTGAGAAGAGCTAAATTTATATTTTGGATGATATGTTGCTGAAGAAATTATTATAGTTATAATTATTGTATTGTGACCACTCTTGTGCCATTTAATTGACGCAAAGTGATCTTTAATCATTCAGCAGTTAATTCTTTCATTATTCCATCAGGAAAAATCAATAGTGCTGTTGATTTATATCTGTAGAAACTCTGATACTACAGTGGCAGATTAAAATTGCCATAGCAGAGAAGAAAAAGAACTGATATTTAGAAAAGGAAAATTATCTAAATTAATTCCACAAATGCATGCTTTGCTTAATTTTTAGATATATAATGTAAAATATACAGAAGTCTACATTATATGAATGTGTACAGTGGTATGTATTGAGATTTTCGAAATATAAATTGTAGTAATATATGCACAGGTTCATATAGAAATAAATGGATAGATAATAGAAGACAGAGAGATAGATACCTAATACACCCTTGTCAATATCCCCCAAAGTACTGTATAAAAAATAGGAACAGATCAAGGCATACTTAGAATATTCCTTAGTCATAATAATGGTTAAATTGAACTATAGCAGTAACAAATGTAAAACAATTGTAATAGGAGTTTTTTGGTGCCAGATTTGTTAGTAAAATAATAAGTAAGTATGAGGTATTAGAAAAATCTGTGAGTTTTTATTATATTTATTTCTTGCATAATATTTATCACAGACAGTTACTTCATTCTTCCAAGAAAGGATAATTATGTACACATGACCTTATTTACAAGTGGATGGCTAAAAATGACCTAAACAGATGCCTTGTGTATTATCTAGGCAATCTGCCAGGAAATTGGCCACAGCAGAAAGGATCAGAAAGTTCCCACTCAGTCCAGACATGTACAGTAATAAACATTTTCATCTTGCTGTACTGTTATTGCTGAAAATAATAAGCTAGAAAATTTTGATCTTGATCAAAGTGTTTGGCTCTCTGTTTATACATTATTATACAGCTTGTATGTTAGCAAGTCAGCCATAGCAGGCAAACAACCTTATATGGTTTCAAGCATAACCTAAATGACCTGCCATGTTAAAAACAAAACCAAACCAAATCTAGTATGTCTTCCACTAAGGATGAAAAAAACAGATTAGGTAAATTTAAAGTGTATAAACTTGTAAGTTGTATATATGGCACTAGAATAATGTAATATTACCCATGTGTGAAAAACCTATGAATGTCATTGTACTATTCAAAGATGCCAGCCCTCAGATTAGTTTGATAATAAAAACAACAAATATATACATATATATTTTAAAATTACAGCATTCAGATCCTTTCCTTTACAGAGCACTTATTATCTAGTTTAAAATCAATGCATATATTTATTAATTCATAAAGCAGGTATTTAATGAGCACTTGCCATGTGTCAGGGACTGTTTCAAGATCTTGTAGACACATACCATACTTTCCAAGACAGGCACTCAGGGTTGATTAAAGTGTTGAATATCAAATGTTATTTTTAAAGTTCTTTTCATATTTCAATTATTTGATATGGGTGAAATCCTAAATTATGGGAGGTGAAAAACTGTAAAATCATTCATTCAACTTAGTCTTTTTAAATATCTTACTTTAATCCTGTATTAAGAAGTCTTGTGTTAGTAAAGTAGATGGCTCCTTACGTGATGATATTTAAGGAGTTATTGACATGTTTTCTTGCTCTTAGCTATTTTCCACATGCTTGTGTTCCTGCCTGAAAGGACATTTTGAAAAAATGTCCTCTAACATCACAGCACACCTTTCAGGGCTTAACACATTAAGCTATTACCAGTTTTATTTTACAATCCTAAAATATTAATTTATCTAATTACTTTACTCAATTGAGAATACAAAGCTGAACAAAGGGACAATTATAGGATATTCCACATCCCCTAAAAAGTGTGGCTCTGAGTAGAAGAATATTGTCCTGTAGTAAAGTAGATATGTAGGCAGCCAAAGTAAATTTACAAAAACTAATCGAAGTATGCATTCTCCTAGGGCTAAGCTTGCTACTCAATTCGATCTATATAAATTAATAAAATAGAGAAAACAGTATTTGCCTTTGAGGATATTGAACTCTAGCCACTCAACATTTTACTCTCCTGTTACAGCATAACAGTGCTAGAAAATGTCATATGCATATATACAATTTTAAAAAAAGAATTTTCAATGAGTCCATAAATGACAGAATGGAAAGTAAAGGATAACTGGTGTTCTTAAGAGCTTCTAGAGGTTGGTAAAGGTTGAGAATTTTCTGATGAGATAGTAGACCTAGATCACAGGCGCATGACATCCTATGAGAGTGAGCAGCCAGAGTCATATGACTGAAATAGAGAGGCAGACAAAGTAGGAAAGGGATTTATGTTTGGCCTGAAATACTGGGTTAAGCCATTTATATTTGGTGCAGTCAATGTTTGACAAAAAAAAAGTTGCTCAAAGCTTAAGCAACAAGGTTTTTTAAGATATGTAAATCAATTAAAAACCATTGAAAGAGTAAGTTGATGTAAAAGACTTATAGCCAGATTTTTCAAATGTATTTTGTTCACATATGCTTTGTCTTCTGTTGTCCTACAAAAAAAAAAATCAGGATTTTCAATAAATATTTATTAGAAAAATGTACAGTTGACACAAACATTTAGAATGACTCTAGAAGCTATAAAAGCTTACTTTCAAGTGCTAAGAGGCAGAGTTAAAATTATCATAAAATATCCCTATGTCTAATGCTAACATGCAAACATAAAGTTACAATGTGTTTTGTAAAATATATCTGAATATATAGACCAGGAAATCAGAAATATCCTTCTTGACGTTTTCTATTCTGGAATGGCATAATGGTGTTTCCTTTTGTAACTTGTATTAAAATGCTTGTGTTAATAATTGATATGTTAACAGTACAAAATGATGATAATATCATATGAATCCCTATACCACCTAGGAGACCAAAGAAGTCAAAAGTGTCTTCTCCAGTAATGAGTTTAATTTGTTCTCAATAGGGAATTCTAAATTTTATCCTTTTAAGTTTATCAACATAATTCAAGCTGTTGATTGCATAGTAGATTAATGATATGAGTATGATATATAAAATTCTATTAGCAGCTCAGAGGGTGATTTTAGAAAAGTAAACATATTGGAACTAAAGGAAATTGTTTTTGCCACTGTTTGTTTTCATGAAATTTTAAAAAAGAGCCTACATAAATGTAACATGCTGCAAAATATGACTACAGAGTCAGAGGTCGTTTAAAAACAAATGAAGAGATTTGATGTAAAGTTTATATTTCATATGCATTTTAGTTAGTATCCAAATGAGATTCTCCCACTTAATAAAATATCAACATATGAAAATAGCAACTCTTTCAATATACTATTTCTGAAGCTATATATTTAGATTGCTTCTTTCATTTTTTTAGTATAATTGTTTTTGAAACTTTAGTAAGGCAAACTAGTAGTTCCTAGTTCTAGATAAATGTGAGAATCATATAGGGAGCCTTTAAAAAGTACTGATATCTATGACCCACACTCAAGAGATTCGGAAGTAATTGATTTTATAAGTGTTTTGCCTACTGGTATATGTGTATATCTGCCCAGGTGATCCTTGAGTGCAGTCAGGGTTGAGAACAATTGAGAGAAATCAAGGGTCATCTATTCTGAAATATGAGAAAGCACTTTCAAGATCTTCATGTTGGATTTGATTTTGAAGAACTAACCATGTAAAATCATGATTATTAAAATAATTCCCCTAAATAATACTATTATGCTTATGCTTTATTATTAAAGGTGGAAGAAGCAGTAACTATATCTCATTAGAGAAAAAACTATTGCATTGTAAGAAAAATGCAGTTATGATTTTTTTAATTTTCAAATTTACAGATTAAAAAAATCAACGAGTAGAATACTACCAAAATGAATGACAACAGAAATTTCAAATAATAGCATGGAACAAATTATTATGGTCCAAGCATCTAAATTTAGAGATGTTTATTTTAAAGTTTTCAACATAACTGAGCACATGAATCAAAATTTTAAAATATTTATGTTTATTATTTTATAAATTACCAATTTAAAATGTTTAACCAGACATATAAGAAAAAAAAAAAGTTGAATGACATTGTGTTTACTGACTTTTCCAAGTGTTTAGCATTATATCATCACATATGAGATAAAAATGAATATCTCAGTCTTTCTGGCTTTTAACTCTGTCACCAAAATAGAAATGATTAATTCATTTTAATCTCATATGGACTAAGTTTAATTCGTCCAAAACATACGTTTTTGAACTCTATACAAAAATATAGGAAAATATAAATGTTGACTTTTGTTTTTGTATTTAATAAGAAATTAGGAATAAAATTGGCGTTTTTTTTTTTCTGTTTTTTTTTTTTTTTTTTTAATTGCTTTTCCCTAAAGTCATCAGAGTGCAGACAGGTGAAGGGCAGGAAAGACTTTCCCTCTATCCTCCTTGGTTTGAAAGCTGGGTCTATGAAAGAAACTGACCACAAGGGTGATCAACAAGAAAAATACAAAAATTTCTTAACTATTACTATGTGCACAGGGGCATCACAGGAAAAAGTGAATACCCAAAATGTGGTAAGATAGGAGATGTCATATTCATCTTAATGGAGAAAAGGGAAAGGAATGTAGGTTATCTAGGGGAGATGATTTTTAGGAAAGATGAATGGGCTCTTAGAAGAATAGATGGGAGATATGATAGCTTGTGATGAAGTTTGTCTAGGTGTGGTGTCAACTTCTAATCTTCTCTCCTCTGATAAGAGTCAATCTTCCCTGGTTGATGAAACTCCCCAGGAGGGGATTTATGGCAATTGAGTTCCTTTCAGAGGATCTGTCTTTAGGCAGATAAGAGGAATTCAGAGAAAGCCTCTCCCTGCGTTTGCTGTTTTTCAGGTGCTCAGAATAATCAGTATACCAAAGTGGCATATTGAGATGGCGTATTTTGTTTCCTTGAGAGGTGATACCTAGATGATACATACATAAAAACTTGAAAATACACGTATTTCAGTTATGCCCAACAACTAGCAGGATATGACACAGTGGCACAGTGCTGACTTTTAAAGTTAGAATACCAGCATTCAGAACTTGGCTTTTGAGTTACAAGCTGCGTGAACTTGAGAAAAATCACTTAATTTCTGCAAGCTCATAAATTTCGGTTCCAGTTGAGCTTTCTAATTCTAGAGCCCCAAACCTTACTGATTGTACTTAAACATAGCTCCTGTTGTTTTTCTTTGAACCATCCCCATCAGAAAAACTGGAAAACCATTTTCACTTCAAAAAATTTTGTTGACACACAATAAAAAATTGTACTGAAAGTAGAAATGACTACTAAGAATGTGTTGCAAGAAGTCTACCTCAATTTTTATTCAGACATTCTTAAAATATTTAATACACATTGTAAGAGTCTATTAGAGCTATGACTCTCAAACTTTAAAGTGTATTCAAGTCACCCAGGAATAAATGCAGATTCTGATTTGGAATATTTCCTCTGAAACCTGTAATTCTGCAGTGTGAACAAGTTTCCAGGTGATGCCTATACTGCTGGTTCTTGCTACTGCTGGTTCTTGCATCTTACTGAATGGCAAGATAAAAAAAAAAAAAAAAAAGCCAGAAAAGGCCCACAGATTTGATTATGTAAGTAAGTAAAGTAAGTAGATGCTTTGAAGGAAATTCAGGACAAAACTCAACTAGACACTGGATTAAATGCAAAACACACACACACACACACACACACACACACACACACACACACACACCAGCAATTAAAATCACAGCAGCAAGCAAGCTATGAGTGGTAAGAATAAAATGGTGTTGTCCTGAGATTGAAGCCAATATCCATGCTGCATTATATAGACAGAGCTTTGGACTTCTACTAAGGTATTGGATCTAAACCTGAAAGTTCTACATTGAAACAGGAACCCTTAAAGTGATCTCAGTTTGGAAGTACACCACAGAAAATCATTTGCACATCTCTTTCTAAGAAAGCATCCCCAGTTATGCCTTTAGGACTCCCACAGATGACATGCAATGAAAGATGAGCTCCTAAATTACAAGTAACGAGAATTAATGGAACTAACCTATTATGAGTCAGCAAAAGCAAAAATCAGCAAATCTAGAGGTGCTAATACCTTAGGTATTATATAAAATATCTGAAGAACTAAATGAGAGATGTAATTTTAAAAAGCATGGTAGAAACTATCACAATAAGACAGTAAAATCCTTTTAAAAATAAAAAGATAAAACTCAACTGCTATGTTAAATAGTGTATTAGAAAAGGCTGAATAAATAAGTGAAATGGGGCTAGGCATGGTGGCTCACACCTGTAATCCCAGCACATTGGGAGACCAAGGTAGGAGGATTGCTTAAGCCCAGGAGTTGGAGAGCAGCCTAGGCAACACAATGAGACCCCATCTCTACAAAAACAATTAAAAATAAAAAATAATACTCAAGTGTAGTGGCATGTACCTGTAATCCCAGCAACTCAAGAGGTTGAGGTGGGAGAAATGGTTGAGCCTAGGAGATGGAGGCTACAGTGAGCCATGATTACTATTGACAGAAAACTTCATAAAGTTTGAATGCAAGTCATACTTGCATAGAATAATGTCTTTAAAGTGCTAAGAGAAAATAACCATCAATCTAGTATTAATTATCCAGCAAAACGATCTTTAAAGTATGATGCTTAAAGATACCTTCATATAAAAATATAAATTTTAACACCAATATTTCTTCACTAACAAAATTCGTGATAGTGTTCTTCAAGAAGATGGTCTATCATATTGGAAAGAAGAACACCCTAAAAGAAAATAACATAAAAATATGCAAATCTCAATCTCACTCATGATTGTATACAATAACCTACCATCAAAAGAATTTCTACATCACCCGAAAAGAATCACATCCAGATTATAAGATCCTTTAATATTAAAAAAATTTAAAAACATAGAAATATTAGTATGTAAAAGTAATTAAATGTTATATCTGATAATATACAAATCACATTTATAAATTCAGTGGGGGGACAGGTAGCAAAGACTTGCCATTTTACAAATTATTTGGATGGCTGCAATTTGAAATGCAATCCTCACTGCCTATGGTATGTGTTTATAGAGTTCCTGTATCTTATTCTCCTTGTTTGGACCTCAGAGTCTGCCAATTCTTGTACTCCTCCTGCCCCAGATTTGTTTACCACATGTTCCATAGATTTTGATTTTACTTGCCAGGAGTATACACTAGAGTCAAACTGCTTGGATTCAAGTCTAGATTTGAGCTTTGAACTTGAACAAATTACTCTGCCTTTATCTCAGTTAACAGACATGTAAAACGGATATCATAACTGAGCCTACAAAACTGAAGCTGTTTTGAGGATTAAGTGAGGTAGTACATGCTAATGCTCATAATAGGGCCTCATAACAGGAATATGACAAGTACTCAATATTATTTTCTTTAGACCGTCAAGCAATTTATTGATGCCTTTAATACAAAGAAATTAAGTTAGCAAAATCTTTATAAAACTATATTGCTATGTATTGTTTTGATAAAAAAAATTACAGCATTTACCAAATGTGAATAGAATAGGTCTAGAAATTGGTTTTACCAACTTGCAGTCCTTTATCTGTGTCTTCATTAATAATTTAAACATGGCACATGTATACATTTGTAACAAACCTGCCCATTGTGCACATGTACCCTAGTACTTAAAGTATAATAAAAATAAAAATAAATAAAAATAATTTTTAAAAAACTAGAAAAATGAGAGAAAAGGTTCAAGATGGCTGACTAGATGCAGCTATGATGTGCCTCTTCCACAGAAAGGAACCAAAATATCACATAAATCTACACAATCAGATAGATCTTCCAAGAGATAACACTGAAATTTAGCAGAGAGATGACAGGAGGCACCAGGGATGAAAAGAGAGGAAGCAGAGCTTCCTGCTTGGACACCAGGACCACTCTCTGGACCCAAAGCCAAAGAGTAGGTGAATGAAGGAACCCCAGGACTTCATATTCTAGCTGCAGACTTCTTCTGTTCTAACTACAGAAGAGTTTTGTGACCACCCTAGACTTCTAGACTGTCTGAGGAAGCTGCTGGTGACCATGCAGAGCCACTGCTTGAACTCACACGGACCCCGCTGAGCAACTGCAGCAAAGCACAGTTCTGGGAGCCCATCCCCCAAGGCTCTGCATCCTGCCCTAAGCTGCTGCTGCTATCTGCCAGGCTGAGGAGTGAGCAGGGGCCCAACACTCTCATGCACCTCAAAGACAGCTTCTACTCCCATAGTTGCAGAACCAAGTTGCAGAACCAAGTGCACATAACCCATGCTTGCCTATCCCTCCCAAGACTGCCTTCCTGGTCATTCCTGCAGTGGGGGACCCACAGCATTACCACCATTGCTTCATCTGCATGTTTTAGTGGTGGCCTAGGAGTAATTCATCCCTCCCTATCACAGCCAAAGCTTAAGTCCACCAAGCCAGAGAACAAGTCTGTGGGCCTGGCCCCAGTCCAGGAGCATGGAGATCAGATTTGTGATTTGATCTCAAACCAAGGAGGAGCCTCCACTGTCAGAATACAGAAAAGATCATGGTGTGAGTCCCTGTTGTGGCATGGGGGCTGAGTGCCCCTCCATTCACGAGAATGGACTGAGAAGGGTGTGGCCTGATAGTCATGCCTTCTGTCACAGACAGGGATTCTTGCAGCCTGGAACAGCTCAGGGATCAAAACATAGACTGCTTGGGAACTAGCCTAACTGTTCTGGCTACTGCCAGTGGCTGGATACCACAGGGAGACCCTCTGGATTTGGGGTGTGAAACCTAGGTGTGTCCCAGTGCCACCTGGTATGCTGAAAACTCTGGGTCACTGCTCTTCTCTGAGTGGACTCTTGGTGCAAGATAGGTGCCTCTGCCCCTCCCTGGAGGGTTGCCCAAGTGGCCTGACTGTTGGCCCTAACCCCACTGTAATCAGCATTTGCATTTGCCAGGTCACAGGCTTGCCTGACCCAGCCCACTCAGCTTTGTCACCTTCAGGCACCTTGGTGGAACATTGGACAAAGACCTCAGAGAGCACCATGGCCCTGCCCATTACCAGGGACACCCCAGAAATTCTCCTGATTAACAAAGGGCAAGTAAAAAATTCACTGCCACCAACACAGCTGCCTCTCTCCTACAAGCACCACCTACTGGTGGGGAAGCCAGCCCGCACATCCCATTACAACTTCTGACACCATTGTATAGCACTAAGCCAGCTCTTACTCACAAGTACCACCTATGAGCTTGTAGAGTCAACTGCACAATCCAATGTAATTCCTGCTGACAGAAGTGCAGGGAAGAAGATAAGCCTCCCAAGACCTTCACCTCCCATCTCTTTAGCAGAAAATGAGCCTGCACACACTCACAGTACACAAGTACTAAAACCTACAAATAACCAGCATTTGAGAATGCCACTATACTAAGGATATCTTTAACCAAGGAATTCATACAGAGACTTGGCCCACTAACAGCACAAAGAGACAAAGCCAAAGGACCCTACCCAACATGTGCAACAGTCCCATCCTCAGGGGGGAAAACAAATCCCTCCCAAACAAAAGAAAATTCAAAAGTAAAAGTGGCAGCTTCTCTAGATGAGAAGAAAACAATATAAGAACTCTGGCACTTAGAAAAATCAGTGTTGCAACACCCCCAAAGGATAACATTATGTCTATAGCAGTGGATCCTAACCAAAGTAAAATTCTAAAATGACAAAGAATTCCAAATACGAATTGTAAGGAAGCTCAATGAGATCCAAGAAAACCAACACAAAGAAATAAGAAAAATTTCCACAAATGTGGAAAATCAATACAAAGAAATAAGAAAAAATGATTTAGGATATGAAAGATGAGATAGCTGTTAAAAAAGAGAGTTTCTAGAAATGAAAAATTCACTGAGGCAACTTCAAATTACTTTAACTGAAAGCTCTAATAATAAACTATAAAAGACAAAAGAGTTTTTCAGAACTTGAAGGCAAATCTTTTGAGTTAACCTAGTCAGATAAAAATTAGAAAAAAAAATTAAAAAAAAATAAACACAACCTTCAAGAAATATGAGATTATGTAAAGCAACCAAACCTATGAATAATAAGAAATAAAAAGTAAAAGGTTTGGAAAAGTATTTGAGAGAAAATTCAGGATAATTTCCCTGGTCTTGCCAGAGATGTAGAAATCCAGATACCGAAAGCCCAGAGAGCATATGGAAGATACTTTGTAAGATGAACATCACCAAGGCATATGGTTGTCAGACCATCCAAAGTCAACATGAGAGGAAAAATTTTAAAAACAGAGAGAAGCATCAAATCACCTATAATAGAAATCCCATCAGATTAACAGCAGACGTCTCAGGAGAAACCTTGTAAGCCAGAGATCGAGGCCTATCTTCAGGTTTCTTAAAGACAAAAAATGCCAGCCCAGAGTTTTATATTCTGCCAAAATTGGCGTCATAAATGGAAGAGAAATAAAGTATTTCCCAGACAAGCAAATGCTAAGGGAATTTGTCACTACTAGACTGGCACTACAAGAAGAGCTCAAAGGAATTCTGAACATGGAAACAAAAAGACAATACTGGTCATGATAAAGCACACATAAGTACAAAGCTCACATCCTATAAAGCAGTTACACAAATGAGACTACAAAGCAACTAGGTAACAACATTATGATAAGTACAAAACCTCACATATCAATATTAACCTTGAAAATAAATGGCCAAGATGCCCCACTTAAAACATATAGACTGGCAAATTGGATTAAAAACATAAGATCCAATCATTTGCTGCCTACAGGAGATCTACCTAACAGGTAAGGGCACCCACAAATTCAAAGTAAAGGGATGGAAAAAGACATACTATGCAAGCAAAAAACAATGATGACCAGGAGTAGCTATACATATATCAGATCAAACAGACATTAAATCAACAACAGTAAAAAAGAAAAGACAAAGAGAATGATGGTCATTAAATAATGATAAAGGGTTCAATTCAACAAGAAGATATATCTATCCTAAGTATATATGTACCCAACACTGGGGCACACAGATTTATAAAACAAGTACTAGACTTAAGAAGAGAGATATATAGCCATACAATAATAGTGGGGATTTTAACACCCTACTGCCAGCACTAGAGAGATCCTGAAAGCAGAAAATCAACAAAGGGACTGTGGACTTAAACTGGACTGTAGGCTAAGTGGATTTAATAGACGTTTATAGAATGTTCTACTTATCAGCCACAGAATATACATTTTTCTCACCTGTGCATGGAAGATTCTCCAAAATTGACAATATGCTTAGTCATAAAGCAAGCCTCGGCCGGGCGCGGTGGCTCACGCTTGTAATCCCAGCACTTTGGGAGGCCGAGGCGAGAGGCTGAGGCAGGAGAATGGCATGAACCCGGGAGGCGGAGCTTGCAGTGAGCCGAGATTGCGCCACTGCACTCCAGCCTGGGCGACAGAGCGAGACTCCATCTAATCAAGCCTCAATAAAATCAAAAAAATAAAAATAATATCAAGTATCTTAAAATCTCAGATCATAGTGGAATAAAATTAGACATCAGTGCACAAGGAGAACACTCAAAACTACACAAAAACATAGAAACTAAGCAAATTGCTTCTGAATGACTTTTTGGTAAATGATGAAATTAGATAACAAATCAAAAACTTGAAATGAAGGAAAATAGAGATACAACATGTCAAAACCTCTGGGAAATGGTAAAAGCAGAGCTAAGAGGAAGGTTTATAGTGTAAAATGCCTACATCAAAAAAAATACAGAGAACTGAAATTAACAACCTAATACTGTAACTCAAGGAACTAGAAAAACAAGAACAACTCAAACCCGACACTAGGAGAAGAAGAGAAATAACAAAGATCAGAGCACAAATAAATGAGATTGAAACCAAAAACAAAGATACAAAGGATTAACCCTTTTCTGATTTGCCCCAGAATACTTGCTGGTGGTGCTTGCAGCTGCAGTGTTTGCCTCAAGATAACTTTGCCATGAAATATCTCAAGTATATTATTTTTGTATCACTCTAATATATTGACTTTGGAAACAAGACATCATTCTATTTATAGTGTTCTGTTTTTAGTGGTGGTATTTCCATTTACAAACGATAGTAAGTCTTGATGCCTAAAAAGTCAAATCCTAGAAAACAGCATTCCTTTCCATGATGTTAACATCATTCTTGAACAGTTGTTGATCAAAGATTCATTTGTTGAATACAATTTTTCCAAAATAGACAATTCTGATAATTCGGATGATTCTGATGTTAGTTCTGCTGAGAAATAACAAGAACAGTTTTTATATTTTATTTTCACATTAAAAATCCGTCAGATTTGCTTCAGGCTCAAAGAGTGTGTTTATGTAAAATTTAATGAGCACTGGCAGCAAGCTGTGCTTTTGGGTTAATGAAATAAAAGCTTGGCTCTCAGGAAACCATAAGCAAAATTGATAGACTGCTAGCTCAATTAACCAAGAAAATAAGAGAGATTTAAATAAGCACAATCACAAATGATAAAAGTGACATTACACAGAAATACAAAACATAATCAGAGACTACTACTAGTATGTCTTTGTGTGTAAACTAGAAAACCTAGAGGAAACGGGTAAATTTCTGGAAACATACAACTTCACAAGGTTGAACCATGAAGAAATAGAAATCCTGAACAGACCAATAATAAGTAATGAAATCAGTAATAAAACATCTTCCAACAAAAGAAAAGCCCCATACCAAATGGATTCACAGCCCAGTCTTACCAGACCATCTGATTATCTCAATAGACACAGAAAAAGCATTCAATAAAATTCAAAATCTCTTTATGATAAAAACCCTCAACAAAGCAGACATCGAAGGAATAGCCTTCAAAATAATAAAAGCCATCTATGATGAACTCACAGAGAACATCACACTGAATTGAGAAAAGCTGAAATAATTTCCTCTGAGAACCGGAAGAAGACAAGGATGCTCACTGTCACCACTCCTATTCAACATAGTATTGGATTCCTAGCCAGAGAAGTTAGGCAAGAGAAAGTAAGAAAAGGCAGCCAAATTGGAAAAGAGGAAGTCCAACTTTCTATGCTCATCAATTACATGAAAAATGACTTCAGTATCAATGTACAAAAATTAGTAAGATTTCCATACATCGATAATTTTCAAGCTGAGAACCAAATCAACAACACAATCTCATTAACAATAGCCCCACACACACACACACACACACACACACACACACACACCAAATACCTAGGAATATATTTAACAAAGGAAGTCAAAGATCTCTACAATGTTCACTGTTTGGGTGATGGGCACCTAGAACCCCAAACTTCACCATTATGCAATATATTCATGTAACAAGCCTGTGCCTACACCCCCTGAATCTATAAAAATAATAATAATAGAAAACTATATGCATTGTTATGTTCTCACAATTGTTAGTAACCATATGATAACTTCCTTAAAAACATGAAATGCTGTATTTACAAAGTCAATTTTTAGATACTGCCTAAAGTTGGTTATAGATTGTACCATATCTGTATTCTCTTATGTTGATCCAGCAAAAGTAGGAGGTTTTCCTTCTGTCATTTTCCAAATGTTGGTCAGAATCTAATATATCATCTGGAGAGGGTGTTATGAATGCTTATACAACTACCTCAATCTTGCTAAACATGAGATAGTAAAGTAATTGTTTCAATAAGTTCACCAAAAACTAGTATAATCAAGAAGCAATATATAGTATTATTGTTGTTCCCCAGGATCAATGGCTTCCTTCATTTTGTATAATTCCAGAGTTTTCTTGTATCCCATCACCAATAAGTTTTGTAGAACTGTCAACTAAATAACAAACAGAGGGGGGGACTCCTTTTTAAGAGATAATGATTTTTTAGGAGGAATAGGCATTGCAGTGAGAATATGAGTACCTTCGTAAGCTATGTGTGTATTCAGGGAGGTAAAAGAAAACAAAGGTTTTTAAAGGAAAAATGAGGATTAAATAATTGTTTTGAGATAATTCTCAACTGTCTAGGGAGTTGCTAGACAGACATCCTGGCAGATGTATATTTTATGTAAGGTTGTGATGACCTTTGTGCAAAGTTGTGGTTTTTGCAGTCTCTGTGATAGTTATTTTTATCAAGCATTTGTGTATAACAACCTTCCCTTAATTTCGTGGCTTTCCCTGGCTCTGTTTGTGAGGATCTTAAACATAAGTGACTCTATTTTGATTTTGACAACTTTCACAGAACTTTCCATTTTTGTCAGCAGGGTTAGTATAGGTTTACTAATTATTGCTTTAATTTAAATTTCCTTCACCAAAAGGAAGTTTGAGTATCTTTTCCTTTTGGAATTGTTTATCTCTATATTTTCTGTTAATATAATTTACACATTTAAAATTTATTTATATTTAAAACTTTACAATTATATGGATCAATAGGGCTTATAACAAAAAGAAATTCCTATGCACCCCAGCTCATTTTTTACCATATTCCTGAGGCAATTAGTTTCTCTTTTTTAGCTTTTTTTTTTTCAGTTTTTCATCTGTTCATATCTAAATAAAATTCATACACTGCAATCTTAATTGTAGACATTATATATAGGTAGATTAATATATTTAGCTAACTTCCATGCCCCTATTCAATATTTCTGTTGCTACAACACTGTAAATATTGTTCTCGGCTGGGAAATAAAATGTACAAGGAAATAAAAATGTTTTTTCTTCTACAGTGATTTTATCTTGAAATTAATAATGTTCGTTTCATCTTTCTTAGTGTGCTTAATTTTCTTTAAAACATAAGAGTAACTTTTCTAATATATCTTATAGTCTATATTTTAATAAATTTTTCATGCAGCTAAATGTCTCATATGATTTGTATCTTCCTTTTCTCCTCTGTACATTTTTCTTCTGTGGTTCTCATCTTGTCTTGGTTTTGTTTCTTTCTTAATGTCTGCTGCACAGTTTTTGTCCTGAGACTTCCTTTTGCTTATTCTTGAATTTCTTCTGCCTTTTTCTTATGTGAAATCCCATTTAGTAATTATTTTCTATCAATGCTCTCCCATTTTATGGACTACATGTCCTCAAAGCTTCTTGAGCTCTTCAGAAAAATGGTATAGAATATAAATATTTAAAGTCTTTGCATATCCGTGAGTGTCTGTGTATATAAAATTGTATATTTAATATACAGTAAAAAAAATCCCTTTAACTTCACATTAAGGTAATTTTTTCCTTAAATTTTATTTTACTATGTATATTAATAATACATGTCAAATAAAACAATATTGACAGATGTACAATGAACTATAACTCTTTTTAAAGTTTTAACACAAGAGAACTTACTCTAATTTTTCTACATCTGTTTATCATACTTTATATTATGGTCAATTTTTTTATATATTCTATACTTTCAGATTTGATTTTCTGCTTGGCCCAAATGGGTTGTATTTTTCTTCCTTTAAATCAGGAATATTTTTAATATCCAAAACGTATCTTTAGACTTTTTAGTTTCTTATTTTCCTCACATATTTTTTTAAAATTTTTATTTCTTTTGATTTTCCTAGTTTAAATTTTAAAGTACCTTATTTAGCTTTAGGAAATGACAACAGTTTTAAAAAACATTTTAATGCATTGTGCTAACATCCTATTTCATGGTTATTTTACTACTTCTTATTTTTACACGGGAAAATGTTTTAAATCATTTGTCATTGGAAGAATTTGACAATTCTCAATGAGTCTTGAAATTCTACTGCATAGGTTTTTTATTTTGTGACATACCACATTTATTGAAGGATTTATTTTTAAATATGAAGTTTTTTTATTAGCTAAAATAAATAGAGAAAAATTATTTTGTATTTTTACAATGTGTTTTGCGTGCAACATGTAATTTAAGAGATAGCAAAATGCATCATATAATGAGTTGAGCACTTTCCAACTTCAAGAATGTATTGGTTGTAAAATTCTTGTCGCCAGACAAAATAACTAGTATTCATATTTACTCTATGAATTTTTTCATAGAGTATTCTTAATATTTTTAAATCGGTCCATTCTCATATATTAGCAAATTTACCCCCAAATGACATACACACTGCCATATTTTTATTTGAAACTAAATGATTAGCATATTATTCGATTGCTCCTTTTAAATTATACAATATTGACATCCTATGAAAAATTATTTTAGAATAAAGTACGAATTTTAGCTGACTTCCCTGTAGCTTTAGTAGTGTTGATCTTTCTCTCATTTTATAACCTCTGTCCTTGAATATTGAAGCCCGCATCCTAGTTTCCATGACAAAGTTTTCTTGATTTTATTCTATCCCTCCTTGCCATTCTTTCTTAGTATAGTTTTCTCTGTAGTTTACCTGCACTCATTGATTAAATGTGAATGTTTCTGAGAGTTCCAAAAACAGCCTCTCATTCTCTTTGCTGCTGGAGAATATCACTTACTTTTATTATTTCCAATACTCTCTATATAATAATGTCTCCCAAACCATATCCCTAGCATCTCTCTCCTTAACTCTGTTTCCAATAATCATCAGACTATTGGGCATCTCTACATTATTTCCTCAGACTCAGGTATCTCAACCCAAACTCTTCAAAACTGAAAGATTTTCACGGCTTCCAAACTTCTTAATCCATGACTCTTGTACTCTCTATATTAGGTAACTCACACCAATAGCTACCTTATCAACTAAGCAGAAATTTTAAAATGATGCCTCCTCTTCATTTTTAAAAATTTTTCATGTTCAATTTTATGCATGTCCTTTAGATTCTACCTTTCTTTGAAAACTCTTCATCTTTAGTTGATAATCTTGTTATTTTGTCTTGATTATACTAACAGTTTTCTAATTGTTTCCTACGTCTAATTCCTTTTACCTCCAGTTCATTCTCTGCACTACTGCCAGAATACTCTCTAAAATGCAAAGATGTTTAAAAAGAAATGACAAGAAAAAAATTACAATGTGTGGAGTGATGTAAATTGCTCTTTTAATTAAAAATAAATAAATTTTAAAATGCAAATCTTATTTGTCATGCTCTTCCTTGAAATCAATAGAGAAAATAATCCTCTTTTAACTTCCCATCCTCAATTCAAAAATTGAAAAGATGTTGGCAAAGCATGCTGGCATCATATGCTCAAACCACACTATATAGCATTTTCCTCCTTTACCTAAATTTTCCTTTGCCCACCTCTCCCCCGGTGAAACATAACTCTTTCTAGAGAATTTATCTTAGATATTACCTCTTCTGCCTGAGCAGATATATTTTACACAGCTTTCTGATAGAATGAAATGCAGCTAATATTTATAAAAATAACGAGATTCATTTGGGCACATCT
The DNA here is from genome assembly GCF_009828535.3 of Hylobates moloch. Lineage (NCBI taxonomy): Eukaryota > Metazoa > Chordata > Mammalia > Primates > Hylobatidae > Hylobates > Hylobates moloch. Next base: position 64,377,557 of record NW_026652279.1, on the reverse strand, counting down.
AATTTTGTATAGTCATGAATGTCGGCCTTTGGAGGCCTTATGGTCAAAACATGTCTCAGACATTAACCCCCCATGCAGTTCACTGTGCTGTGTATGATAATTTTATGTTTACTTGACTTTTTTTCCTTTCTTAACTATGTCCTCCTGAGAGGAAAGGAGCCACATTTTTTTTTTCTGCAAAGCACAATGCCAGTCACAAAGTGGCACTACTTACTGATTTAATAAATGAATCTCATCTTGATTACTTTTCTTGTTATAAAGGTGTTTAACTAGTGGAGAAAATTGTATTAAGTCTTTCTGGAAGTACGACGTCCTCTTTTTAGTAAATAAATATAATGTTTATTTAATTGAGTGATTAGTGGTGCAACAATTATACATAGGAAAAACTATAAAAACATTCATTAAATTGGTAGTATTAAAAAGCAAGTTGTGCAAACCCAGACTGGTAGATGTTCTACAGCATATCTGGTCAGTACTCCCTAAGACTGTCAAAGTCATAATAATCAAGGAAAGACAGTAACTGTCACAGACTCGGGGTGATAACAACTAAAGCATTGTGGTATTCTGGATTCAGTACTAGAAAAGAAACTGGAAAAACCACTGAAATGCAAATAAAGTTTAAAATTTAGATAATGGTAATGCGATAATATCCATTTTTTAGTTTTGACAAATGTAATATGATAATGTACGATGTTAACAATATGGGAAACTAGGTGAGGGGTATATAAGAACTCTAATCTTTGCATATTTTTTGTATATCTAAAATTATTCAAATCTAAAGTTTATTTATAAAAATGCATTTATGACAACAAAAATTTTGTTGTTAACACAGCACAATATACAAGTTTTTTAAACCATATGCACCCAGAGACACTTGTAATGAAAGCATACTTCATATCTTTAAAATGCACATCTTAGGTTGGTCACATGGCCTATGCATGTAATCCCAGCACTTTGGGAGGCTGAGGCAGAAGGATTGCTTGAGGCCAGGAGTTCAAGACCAGCCTGGACAACACAGCAAGACTCCATTTCTACAAAATAAAAATTAAGAATGGGTTGGGTGTGGTGGCACGCACCTGTAGTCCTAGCTACTCAGGAGGCTGAAGAGGGAGGATCATTAAGCCCAGGAATTTGAGGCTGCGGCTACAGTTATGCCACTGTATTCCAGCCTGGGCAATCAGAGTGAGACCTTGTCTTGAAAAAAATGCATATCTTTTTCAAAAATTTGAGGGAAAGTTAGAATAATTGTTTAAAAATGCACATTTCCTTTTAATATATGCTACTTGCTGTAATATTGGTTTTGATTTGAGATGATGTGAATGCTTTTATGATCACACTACTGTGTTAATTCTGTATTTTATATCAAAATTTAAAGAAATTATATTTAAAATGATTTTTCCAAAAATTTTGGATAGAACTCTGACCTTGAAATCAATAGAAATTTAAACTCACTTTTGTCTGTCTGGATATTATGGACCATTTTTCAATTTTTATATTTAAAAACCCCTCACAGCAAAATATGTTCTAGCAATTGATCTTTTTATCTATTACAAAAATGAAACATTCCATTTCCTTATATCAGGGGACACATTTGAGGGGTGGGCAAGCATACATTTGTTTCTTCCTTTCATTAATGTTTTGCTAGAGGGCAAATGTCAGAGTAGCCACTTTCATATTTTGGCCCCTCTTGCTGAAACTCCTGTAGGGAAATTCTGCGCATGAGTTTCTTTGATGGTTCCTTTCATTTTTATCTCATGCTGTGACTTTGACAGTCAGACTGGCAGTAGGATACAGAAATAAAAGAAGAAGGCTTAAAGAAATGTTATAGCTTCATGCTGTGAATTTAGAAGATGACAGGTTTTTTTGGCTTGCTTTCTCTGGCCCATGACTAAAAGAACTGTCACTAGGTTACAGTGCTAAGAAGTAATGAGAACATATTTTCATGCAGATACCTAGAGGACTTTGATGCACATGGCCTGCCCAAGTCAATCTGAAACTCTGAGGCTAAAAATTGCTGTGGCAGGATCCAAAACCACATGGCTGAGAAGGATGCTTGGCAATTGTCTTTGTACAGTTTTACACAGTTGACATATAGTAAGCATTTATTAATAATAATGACATGTAAATTTGCCTTTCATGCTATTGCAGCAAGAATCTATCATCTGTCAGTTTGTTTGTCTCCACTGTATAGTATATATAAAGAATGTATTCCTTAAAGTAATGATGAATCAGTGTGCTGAATTTGACCTCATTATTTTTTTGTAGAAAGGTGTCTCCAAGTCTTTGTTAGGCAGCAAGGGATTACATTTCCACTGATGAGAATCCTTAGGGCTATGCGATAGTAATATTTCTAATAGAGAAACTCAAAAATTCATGTGAAAAAACTTTAAAACATGGAATTCTACATGTTTATAACAAATCTTAAGAAATATGTAAAAGTAAAGTCACTTAGATTAGAAATAAGGAAGAATCAACCTGTGATGGTTGTAAGATGGTCAAATTTATTATCATTTTAAGTACAAACTTATTTTTAGGTATGATATGCCTAATTTTTAAAGAGTTCCATAATAATTATATGTATTTAAGATTAATATGCTTTCTTTCCCCTAACATTTGGTCAATTTTGTTAATTTCTTTATTAAAAGGTTTAAAAATATATTTGGAAAACAGATTGCAGAATTTAATGATATTACATATACATACATTCATATATATTTAAAGGTGTATTATAAAAATAACATGGAATGTTGTCATTTACATATTATATGCAAATCAAAAAATGAAATTATAAAAATGTAAACTATGCACCACAAAAAGATTAAATATCTCCTGAATATAATTTTTTTGAAGACCTGTGCAAAGTTAGAGGGAACACAACCTACACAAGACCACACTCACCTCTGATACCAGTTGCAAGTTGGAGATTTCGAAAGCCATTCTCAGGTTCATAGATTTACTAGGATTCACAGGATTCTCTGAAAGCTAGTATACTCATGGTTATAGTTTATTACAGCTAAAGGATACAGATTAAAATCAGACAAAAGAATAAATATATAAGATAGTATTATGAAGTGAGTATTTGTTCCCCACGTAATCATATTTTGAAATCCTAATTGCTGGTGTTATTTGGATGTTATTAGGATGTGTGGCTTTTGGGAGATAATTAGGTCATAGGGTTAGAGCCCTCATGAATGGGATTATAAGTGTATTTATAAAAGAAACCCCAGAGAGTTATTTTGCTTTCTTTTCACCATGTAGGGGTAGAATGAGAAGATGATAGCCATCTAGAAACCAGGAAGAGTTCTCTCACCAGACATGAAATCTGCCAGCATCTTGATCTTGTATTTCCCAGCCTCCAGAAGTGTGAGAAATATGTTTGTTATTTAAGCCACCCAGTCTATGGTATTCTATTATAGCAGCCTGAACTGACTAAGATGGATAGAGTCCAGTAGAGTTCCAAATGTGGAGCTTCCACTTGTTTTCTCCCCATGGAGTTATGACAGCATAACTTTCCCAGCATCAGTGGGTGACAGTATACTCATGAGTACGCCAACTAAGGGAGCTCACCCAAGTTCAGTGTCCAGAGTTTTCACTGTGGCTCCATCACATAGGTGTGATTGATTTTCCCTATTATTGATCTTAGTCTCCAGCACTTCCAGGTGTATTGGTGACCCAAAGACCACCCTAAATTACATTGTTGGCATGGCTCAGAGCCCGTCTCTTAAATCACATTGTAAGTGTCTGGCTGATCCAAGACCACCAAAGATATTCCTATCATGCATGACATTACAAGGACTAAGAGATTACCTCCCAGAAGCCGAGGGCAAAGGTCAGATCATATTTTGGATAAGGTTAAATTCTTTAATACACAGGACCTAAGGAATGTGTGGGCAAGTTCTTTCCGTTTTGCTTTTTAAAAAGGTCAGTTATATCTCAAATTATCTATGAAATAAAGAGAAAAGCTACTACAGTATTCACAGCTCAGAACAAAACACAACTCTGATATTTTAGTTTATTAATAGAATAAATTCATAGATTCATCCTTTTTTCTTCATAAATATTTTTAATTCTGGTATATATATACATTATATGTATTATATATAATATATATAAAACAGATTTTGTCAGGATATTAGAAACTCACTCTAGAAAGGTTTTAAACTCTATTAATTTAACTTGCTGAATTCTATGAATTTAACTCCCATCCTTGAGAAAAGTCCAGAAGTGTTACATTCTGACTTATAGTTCATTCTTGTAGGAAGTCAACATTTCCTTCCTAAGTTATGATGAGCTTTGGTATAGATGCAATAAAGTAATTATTCTTTCTGTTTGTGTTGAGAAGATGTAATATAACAAAAAAATCCTCTTCTAGTTAAAAAATTGATCTTCAGACTAAATTAAAGCACAGAAACCTGCCCTGAATACAGTGATTAGTTGAGAGGAATTTTCACTACCACCTCCTAGGTCAGGCCATCTCTATTGGGAGACAGTTCTCTATTGATAATGTTTCTATGTATCTTCTAAGTTTCCTTTGTTTTGGGCTTTTTTGAAGACGTTTGTATAGCTAACAGCCTTTTACAAAAGAGATAATGTCTTCCTCTAGAGTAAAGGACATGTTTGCTTACAGTACAGTAAAATAAAATAATGTCTTACTCTGCACCAAAGTTTAGGCTACCTTACCTTTTTAACCTAGCTTTGACCTGTTACAAAAGATTCAAATTCCACAAGCTCAGGGTTCCGCCCCTGTTCCTCAGTCCACTAAGTATGCACCTGTCTCTGTGGTAATTGTGACTTCGGAAAACAACATAGGTGCTGATACTCTGGTTGCCTTTATAACTGTGAGTAATGAAGTTATTTGTCTCTGATCCAGGGATCTCATGTCTTCTCCCAATGTTCATGAGACTACAATAGCCTAATATGTACGCTTGAAAGCAGTATAAATCTCAGTTACTTCACAGTTCTTGGTGCTCACCTCCCTTTTCCTTGTTCATAGAAAGTGTTTTCTTTTTAGCCTCTCCTCTAATTCCTAACCTCTTTAATTCTTCATAATATGCCACTGTCTGGTTATTCATTCTAATGTTCACTTCTGAGCCAAATCTCATGGCTACCAGTTTTTTATTGATTAAAGTTTAAACTTTAATTAATTTACTAATTCACTCATTTATCAGACTTTTTAAAGTATTTACTATTTACTACTTAGGCACTTGAGATAAATGGTGAAGAAGTTAGTCATGGAATACTACATGGAAGTCTCCAGTATTGGCTTTCTGTACATTCCTTGTCTCATCTTATAATATTGTCTTCAAAGAACCTATGCCCCAGCAAACTTGATTGAGCCTTGAAATAGGCCTTGTTATTTTTCAAGCCTGTACCTTTATCTATTCCTAAAATACTCTGCTTCTGGATCTCCATCAATTAAAAATGAGTCTATGCATTATAGCTTCATTTTAATTATGATTTCTATGTAGTTTTTCCTTTTTAACTCCACTTAGAAGTGATCTTTTGTCTCCTTTCATATGATACTCACATATATTGTAATCATTGAATGCATTCCTTAATTCTGTACCAAATAATGGCAACTTGAGGAAATATAAAATATTTTGCATAGGCCGGGCACGGTGGCTCACGCTTGTAATCCCAGCACTTTGGGAGGCTGAGGTGGGAGGATCACGAGGTCAGGAGATCGAGACCACGGTGAAACCCTGTCTCTACTAAAAATACAAAAAATTAGCTTGGCGTGGTGGCGGGTGCCTGTAGTCCCAGCTACTCGGAGAGGCTGAGGCAGGAGAATGGCGTGAACCCGGGAGGCGGAGCTTGCAGTGAGCCGAGATTGTGCCACTGCACTCCAGCCTGGGCGACAGAGTGAGGCTCCATGTCAAAAAAAATAATAATAATATTTTGCATACTTTTTATGTTTTACAGTGCCTTATACATAGTAGGTAATCAATAAAACTAGAATAAGACAGTAAATGCAGATATGAGAAGCACCCAAAGCCAAGCCAAGTCAACCAAATGCAATTGATAGAGTTTCTTTCTTCCTTCAGAGCTGGCCATTTGAGCATCAGCACACACCATCAACATAAGGTCTGATGGTCTGAGTTTAATACTATCTGGGTCTTAGTGGCCCCATTTTTAATAACTAGGTAAAGATTATAATTATATTTTGTGTGTTACTGTGAGATGCTTCAGAGTTCCTGACAAATAATAAATAACCTGAAACATAAATCTAGACAATGAAATTATTATTACATGAAAATTTTATGCTAAAAATAAAATAATTATTTTATTTTCACTTTAATTAATACAATAAATCTAACTTTGTGGCATCATGAAAATTTCTATAATTTATGCTGGTAATAATATATGATTATATTATTTTAAATCGGTATTAAGTATGCATCATAGTAATTATATAGTACTTTTATATAATCATATTTAGTGTTTTTATTAATAAATGGAATTTATTGAGTGCTTATTATGTGTCATGCATTATGCTTAATGGTTTACATACAGTAATTTCAAGAGGTAGATATTATTATTTCCATGTGTGATGTGGGAAGAGAAATTAAAGTCAAGAAATGTTAAGTAACATGCCTGGGGACATAAGTAACCTTTAAAATTAATGGCCATAATGACTGAGAAACAGGATGCCAAAAATCAGGCTTTAGTTGGAGATTATACTCCTGTACAAAGTTTGTGTTTCACTAAGTGCAACGTCTGACAAGAAGAGCAGAGAAAAGTTATACTAATACATTGTTTAAGGTTGTTTCTCCCAAGGATTTTAGAATCAGGGAATAAAAATAATAAGAGTTTATATTAACAGGTGGAGATAAAACTCTCTTCTGCAACAGTTCTGTCCCTTTAGCATTTTATAATAAAAATTATTTATGTGAAAAAGTTGATTACAGTAAAACCATTGCAAGTATAAACTAATATTATTCTTAATAATATATATTAAATATTTTATATTAGTAATTTTAGATACTTGAACAGAAAGGAAAAATATTACAGAACTAACACTGAAATGCATAGAGGAACAAAATTAATTATTGTTATTATCTCTGGTTTCTACTAAGGGAAGATTCTTTGTATTCAATAATATGCAGAATTAGACTTTCCATCTTGCTTTGACCAAGGATTCAACATTTACTTAATATTTATTATCCTTTACTTCAGTTTGGCTGCACAACTAAAGGATTCTTAAAGCCAACAATGAGACTGGTCTTCATGATTACTTCTTTTCATTGCCCATTTTTGTCCCTCTACAGTAAGAGGGCAATAAGAAGGAAAGCCAACTCAATGTCTTTTTCTTCTCATGTGAGACAAAGACAGGGAATTCTAGGATTGATAATTAAAACCATACTTGGGCAGCATTTTCTTTAGTTACTCTTATTCTATGAATTCTCTTAATTAAAACGTTATCTGCTTTGTATTTCATGATGCTATCATGATGCTTTCCTGGTGGCTTTAGAGATTGTACTAGTTAAAAGGGTAATTATCATCTAATAATCATTCTGAGAACCTAAATAGTCACAGGTGATAAAGGGTCACCTCTGTTATACCTAGTAAAAATGTTAAACTAATGAACTCTAGCATACAAAAAGACTGAGTTTAATTAATATATTGTATATATTGTGTACCTATAACTGTCAGTCAGACTGCTGGTTTAAATATCTCTTATGTACACTATTCTTCATGAAAAGTCAATGCTTATAACTTCTGATAAGATCAACATCAATATATAGCTTTGGTATATCACAGTTTTTTCCAAAGTGCTTGAGAAGCATTAAATAACTGATTAGAAATGTAGTTCTGGTCCATCAAATTATGATTTGATAATAGGAGGTAGGAGGATCTCCTGATGTCAGGAGTTCGAAACCAGCCTGTCCAACGTGGCGAAATCCTGTCTCTACTGAAAATACAAAATTAGCCCAGTGTGGTGGTGCCTGCCTGTAATCCCAGCTACTCGGGAGACTGAGGCGGGAGAATCGCTCAAATCCGGTAGGCGGAGGTTGCAGCGAGCCGAGATCATGCCATTGCACCCCAGCCTAGGCAACAAGAGCTAAACTCTGTCTCAAAAAAAAAAAAAAAAAAAAAAAAATCAGGCTTTGATGGAAACTATAAGAGCACTGATACATCCAAATTTTCATGTATTGGGAAGATATGTCTCGTCTTTTTCCTTAAACAATAATTAATGAATTTTTATTTTCATTTTCTTCCCCATGTATATTTCTACTATGTACCCTTTAAAATTTGTTTATTTTCTTTTTAAATTGGCAAATAATAATTACATATACTTGTGAGGTAGAAAATGATGTTTTGGTATATTTCCACATTATGAAATGATTAAATCAAGTTCATTAACATATCCATCACCTCACATAATTACCATATTTTTATGATTCAAACCTTTCAAATCTCTCTTAGAAATGTTATAATATACATTACATTATTAGTAACTGTAGTCACTGTGCTGTGCAAGAGATCTCAAAAATGTATTCCCTGTGTCTAACTGAAACTCTGTACCCTTTGTCCAGTATTTTCCCCTTCCCCCACTTTTAAAAACATTTTATTGCTTGTATAATAATATTATAACATTTATAGTACGACATTGACTACTGTTATGCATCTGTTTAGTCAGATTTTGTGAACATTTAACTCACTCTATTTTTTTGAAAAGGCTGGTTACACCTTCAAAAACAACCCTCATTTGTGCCCTCTAGACTGTGTTCAAGACACAGTGATGAAATTATATCAGATGAAAGATGCCAGAGACATCTCAATTAGTTTAATTGACTAAAATATGCACACTTTATTCACATTTTAGACCACATTCATATGAATATATAAATTAGATGGTTATGCAAAGAAACCAACCTGGCTGTTTATCTGATTTAGCTAAAATAAAGATTATATTGTATCACAGTTTTCTATACATTTTCTCGGGAATTCCAAAACTTTGAAGCTTCTATATTATGTGGGGGTTTTTTGCAATACCTAAGAGATAATTAGAAGATCAATTTTTTTCTTATCTTAAAAATAGAATATGTAAACATCAAGTAATTATTCTTTTAAAATGTCAATAAAGGCAATATTGAGGAAAGAAAAGAAAATTCCAACATTTAATGTTCTATTTTACAATACTAAATGAGGTTCTCTTTTCTGTTAGAGTGGAAGAACCTCAAACCAAAACCCCCCAAAAAATGGATTCTGTTCCTTTGCCATAGCTGTATAGAATCTTCCAGAAGTCATTCAGTTTCTCTGAGACCCATCTTACTCATTGAAAAAGAGTACAGTTATGCTCTTCCCAAATACCTGAATGTTTGTCAGTAAACTTCATGACAAATAATGAATATTGCTAAATACAAAAATATGGTAATTCTGTGTATTAGTTTGTTACAGTTGCATAACAGATAATCACCAATTTAGCAACTTGAAATACAAATTTGTTAACCCACAGTCTTTTTATCCCACATCCAGGTTGACCTGACTGACATCATTGTTCAGAGTTTTATAAGGCTGAAACTTAAGTGTCATCTGTCTTGGGTTTTACTAGGAAGCTCTGGGGAGAATCTGCTTCCAAGCTCATTTGAGTTGTTGGTAGAATTACTTCCCTGTGGTTGTAGGAATGAGGTCCTGTGAACCTGCTGGCTGTCATCCAGGGTCCAATTTTAGCTCGTCGAGGACTCCCAGGCCCTTGCATGTGGGTTCCCACATCTCAGAGCCAGCAACACCACACATATCCTTTTCAAACTTGGAGTTTCTCAACTGCCCCTGCAGCCACCTCTCCCTTCAAGAAGTAAATGAAAACACCTCTTCACTCCATCTCTCTTCTGCTTCTGGTTAGAAACAGTTCCGAGCTCATAAGGGCTCGTGTGAATAGACTAGGCCTACTAAGATGGATAATCCAGAATAATCTCCCTATATTAAGGTCTGTAACCTTAATTATATCTGCAAAGTCCCTTTTGCCATATAAGGTAATGTTTTCACAGTTTCCAACCTCATACTGTAATACAAATGTGAAGTTATTTTATCAGCTCTGTAAATGGATATAGAAGAATGAGCTTGGGAAATTAAAATAATACTGGTCAGAGTCAAGGGAGTGTTCATGTTAAGACTGGAGTGACTAAATAGTCTTTTAAATTGGATGTGGGTTTGATCCAGAATCTGATCCGAATGCAGGAAGGAAAGGGACCTGTGTGGTAAATGGCCATACCTGAAGCAGATTTCATATGGAAGAATAATTATTAAAATTTTAGATACAGATAAATATACTTAACAAAATTTCTCCAAAAATGTAATTTAATAAAATCAACATTAGGCAGATTAATATGAATGTGCTATATCTTACCTGTAATAATTTACTTGATTAACATAACTATTGATCTCAATTTAAAACAACCCTGATTAGATTGGTCAGTAGCTTGTTTAGTGCAGAATATCAGAGATAGAATGAAAAAAGTATATTAATAAAATTTATTCATTAGCAGATAAATGTTATAGCTGAACCTACATTTATGCAGTTATGACACAGGCAAATTTGCTTCCATGTAGTTTTTAGTTACTCTGGCATTAACATAAATGCTGTATGCTTTTTATTTTAAGTTATATGATGGAGAAAAGGTCATCTGCACTTTTTACAATTTAAGAACATTGCTTTTTTTACTCTTAACCTCTTTTTAATGTCAGTTTAATATTTTCTTCTATTTGAGGAAGGGACTAAATAGGGGGCCATTTCAATATAGGTATTCCAGTGTTTGAAAATGTATCCCTATTCTCACACACGTTTGAAATGTACTTTTTTGGTTAAAGGTGAAGAATTTATATTAAATGAAAAAATTAGTAATTGAATTTAAGAAGAAAACCAACTATGTGGTTAATATTTAGCACAGCAACTTTTAGAGCTACCACCATTCTTGCTTAAGAAGTACAGTTTCATATTGAAGAAGAGTAGAGCTTATTTTTGAGGTATAAAAAGTCATATATCTGTTGTAGGGGATCTGAATGCCTCAGCATCTGTGAAGTAACCTTTAATTTATGGAGAAAGGATTAAGTGTTAGTGTTCTCATTAAGTGCTTCAATCTTAGTAAGTTTAACTTTATTTTGTCACAAACATGTCACCATGAAGATTAAGAAGTTTTATTGTTATTCTGAACATTTGTCTTTATGAAATAACTTATATTCTTACTAAAGTTTCCAAACGTTGGGAAATAGTAAATTCTATTGCTTCCAGATATTATCTGTTTTAAGCACTATGGGTATATAATGAATTTCCAGAGGTTATTTTTGTGGTTATTGTTTTCTTTTGGTATAATTTGCTAAAAGAGTCAATATATACCTGAAATAACATTTCTACTTAGAAGTACACATAAATATTCAATTATGTATTTCAACCCCGGAGTTTCCTAGGTCCATGTTTAATATACCTTCTGTTGAGAGAGAGAGACAGACAGAGACAGAGAGCGATTATAATGTATTGATTGGCTCATGTAATTAACGGAGGCTGAGAAATCTAAAATCTGCAGTCAGCAAGCTGGAGACCCAGGACAGCCTATAGTGTAAATTCCAGTCTGAAAGCTAGAAGGCTCAAGACCCAAGAGGAGCTGATGTTTCAGTCTGAGCCCAAAGGTGAGAAAAGACCAGTGTCCCAGCTCAATCACTAAGGCAGGAGGAGTTCCTTCTTACTCAGACTTTTTGTTGGTTCAGATCTTCAATTCATTAGATCACCCCACCTACATTTGGGAGGGGTATCTTTACTCAGTCTACTGACTCAAATGTTTATCTCATTGGGAGACACCTTCACAAACACACCCAGACTAATATTTGGTCAAATGTCTAGGTATTCCATGGCTCAGTCAAGCTGACACATAAAATTAACCATCACAAATCTACCCATTGTCAACTTGCATCCATATGCGTCTCCCTAAACCATACTTCTCCAAAAAAAGACAATAACAAGGTCATGTTTCCTACTAACATGATACAGTTATCCTGTGTACAACCAAAACACACTAATATGTTAGAAGTGAAGATAAAGTCCTGGAATGATGTTAGCTCTTCTCCTTGATGTCATGTAACTTACACAATATGAGGTAAATTTAACACACCTTATTTTACATGATAAGGGAGTAATGGAGGGAAGAAAATGAAAATATTTGCTTTATCCATCTGTCTGTACACACACACACACACACACACACACACACAAATTTATTACAAAATAAGGCGAAAACACTCATGACAACTAGTCCTCATTTCTCTGTAACTGGCCACATGGCCATAGCTGGTGTTTACAACTACCTTCTTCTACTACCTATTCTATACTCCCTTTGTCTTTAGCAGGCACCTCAAGTGGTCATGTTTCTTTACAAGTGTCAGTCGAGAAAAATGATGAGACAAGTCTTAATCGTTTTAGGAGATTTATTTGCTAAAGTTAAGGATGGGCACCAGGGAGACAGGTCTATGCCTTTTGCTAGAGATTATTTTGAAGGCTCCAAATTTAAAGGGGAAAGGGTGGGATATTGAGAAGTACACAATTTTCATGTAAGAAGGGGGTAGGGAAAAATAGTCATTCATGTCTTTGTCTGGCTCAGTGAATCTGCGTCTTTTACATAAGATGACATAAACCAATGGGGTAGAGGAAAATGCAGGGAATCTGCATTTTATATAAGATAACATAGACAAATTGGACCAGGGGAACAATCAGATATGCATTTGTGTCTGGTGGGCTGGAGATGACTGCACCTCTAAAGATAAGCTATCAATTTGCATTGCCATGGTAAAATTTTAACAGCTCACTAGGAATTTCTTTGTGGGCAAAATATGGGGGAGGCGTGTAGCTTCTTATGTTGTGGCCATCTTATTTAGGAATTAAAAGAGGGAGGCAGGTTTGTGTGACCCAGTTCCCAGCTTGACTTTTCCCTTTGGCTAAATGAGTTTGGGGTCCCAAAATTTAATTTCCTTTCACACATGGTAGGGTGATACAAACCTTCATTCATGAATTCCCTGGACCATTATTAGTCCTGCCTGGATTAGGTTAATGTTGTTTTCCAATGACCTTAATCACAGGGCATGGTAATACTAAGAGACACCCTAAAGGATCTCCTGTATTCCAGATATACGTTTCCTTACCTTAATTGTGGAGTATTGTTTCAGTTTTCTCTTGGTAGTCAGGATCAATCCCTCCAGCCAGCATAGTAACTCACTTATTTTTTGAGTCAGAGGCATGAGAAGCACAAAGTGGCCAGGTGGTAGTAGTCTTAACTTCCAGTTCAATGGAATCATCATTACATATATTGGTGGAAGTATTTCTCTCTTTGGAATTAAGACTGCTAGGCCAGAAGAACATAAGGTTGCAGGAACCAGAAACAAGTATTTTCCTACTGGGTCACTGGGAAAATAGTGAGTGGTGCTACTTCTATTTTCATCCCTTGATTCCTAGGCCTGTGAATTATGGCTACTGGAGAAGCCATACCTTATATTGGATGCTGATTCAGAATATATACAGCCTCTGGAAAACCTTCCCCAACCCTGTAAGATATTGCTACCTTGCTGGCACTGTAACTGGGTCTTCAATATGCCCTGCCACTATTCTGTCAAGCCAGGTGCCGCTGGATGATGGGGAACATGTTAAGACCAGTGAATTTCCTGAGCATAGACCCATTGCCATACCTCCTTTGCTGAGTGAGTTTTTGGTCAGAAGCAATGCTGTGTAGAACACTATGATGGTGGATGAGGCATTCTGTAAATCCACAGAAGTTTTGGCAGAAGTATTGCATGTAAGGAATGCAAATATGTATCTACAGTGTGTCATTCCTGTGAGAACAAAATTCTTCCTCTTCTATGATAGAAGTGATCCAGTGTAATCAACCTAACACCAGGTAACTAGCTGATCACCCTGAGGAACGGTGCCATACTGGGGACTCAGTGTTTGTCTCAACTGCTGGAATATTGGGAACTCAAAGGTGACAATAGACAAGTATGCTTTGGTGAATAGAAGTCCATGTTGCTGAGTCCATGTATAACCTCCATCCTGCCATCGTGGTCGCTTTGTTCTTGAGCTCATTGGGTAATGACAAGGAGGCTGGGAAAAAAGTCTGGTATCTACAGAACAGGTCATCCTATCCACTTGATTATTAAAATCCTCCTCTGTGTAGGTCATTCTTTGGTGTGCATTCACCTAGGACACAAATATCTTCACTTTTTTTTTCTTTTTTTAGATGGAATCTTGCTCTGTCACCCAGTGCAGTGCAGTGCAGCGGAGCAATCTCGGCTCACTGCAATCTCCGCCTCCCAGGTTCAAGCAATTCTCCTGCCTCAGCCTCCTGAGTAGCTGGGATTACAGGTGCCCCCAACCATGCCCGGTTAATTTTTTTTTTTTTAATTTTTAGTAGAGACAGGGTTTCATCATGTTGGCCAGGCTGGTTTTGAACTCCTGACCTCAAGTGATCTGCCTGCCTCAGCCTCCCAAAGTGCTAGGATTACAAGCATGAGCCCCCACGCCCGGCCTATCTTTACATATTTTCACCCATTCAGAGAGGTCTATCCACATGCATCTTCCTTAGATTTCCCTGTCACCAATTTCCCTATTATCTTCCTTCCAAGTTCCTAATCATCTAGCCACCATTGGCTGTAGCCCATGCATTGTGCTACAGAATTGCAAGCCTGGTCATTTCTCCTTTCAAGCAAAGTGAATAATCAGGTTCACTGCCAAGAGTTCTGCTCACTGAGAGGATTCTCCTTCACCAGTGTTTCAGGGCTGTTTCAGAAAGGAGCTCTAGTTCTGTAGCTGTCTACTTTTGAGTGGTGCCTGCATACAGGACCATCTATAAATCAGGTACCAGGCTTTTCTTTTGTTTCAACCAAATGTAGAGACTCCCTGCCCATGAGGCCATAGGTGCAGACAGGAGAGAGAAGGCCATGGAGCAGGAGTGGGGATCATGGGTATTTGAGCCATTTCTTTATGGAACTTACTTATGCATTCAGGGCCTGCTTGGGCTGGATAACATATTTACTACTTCCATTTGATGATGGAGTGTTGTTTGCATGCCCAACTTTATGGCTTCATAGGTTAGTTAACACCAAGTTTATTATGAGCATCTCAAATTGCATGGTAACTTGGTGGTCTGCGTTTAAGTGTTCGGTCTCTACTAAGTCCCAATATTAGGCCAAGAGCTGTTTCTCAAAGGGGACTAATTATTTTTAGATGATGCAGTGGTTTTGCTCCAGAATCCAAAGGGCCTGTACTACAGACCTGTAGGGACCTGTGCTACCCTTCACCTGAAGGAACTTGCCAAAGGCTCTAAACAGCTTCCACTACCACTACCACTGACATTTTAAGCACCATTGGATCTGCTTAATTGTATGGCTCATAGTGGAAGAGCAGCTTGCACAGCAATCTGGATCTGTTGTAGAGCCTTCTTTTATTCTTGGCTCCACTCAAAATTAGTGTTCTTCTGGTCACTTGGTAAATGGGTGAGAGTAACACAAATGAGGAGTATGTTGTCTTCAAAATCCAAAGAAGCCCACAAGGCACTGTGCCTTTTTTTTTTTTTTTTCCTGGTGGCAGGAGGGGTCAGTTGCAACAACCTACCCTTCACCTTAGAAGGGATATCTTGATATACTCTAAACCACTGGCAGAAAAAAAAAAAGGCCCCTGAATTTTTGTCATATTTATTTATCACTCCGACACAGAAATGTCTTACCAATAAGTCTAAAGTAGTTGCTACTTTTTGCTCACTAGGTCCAATCAGCATAGTGTCATCAATGTTATGGACAAATGTGGTGTGTTGTAGAAAGGAATTAAATCCTTGTGAACTAAACTATTACATAAGGCTGGAGAGATGATACATCTCTGCAGTAGGACAGTGAAGGCATGTTGCTAGCCTTGCCAGCTGAAAGCACATTGCTTCTGGTGGCCCTTATTGATAGGGATTTAGACAAAGGCATTTGACAAATCAATAGCTGCACATCAGGTACAAAATGAAACCACATCAGCAGCAGCTGCAATTGGAGTCACTACCTGAATAAGCATATGATAATCTACTGTCATTCTCTAGGATCTGTCTCTCTCCTGCACAGGTCAAATAGTCAAGTTGGTTGCAGATGTGGTTTGAATCACCATCCCTGCATCTTTCAAGTGCTCAATGATGGCACTGACTGCTGCAGTCCCTCTGGGAATGTAGTATTGCTTCTGGTTTACAATTTTCGTAGGTAGAGACAATTCTAGTAGCTTCCATTTGCCCTTTCCCACTGTAATAGATCTCACTCAACAGATAAGGGAACTACTGGGATTCTGCCACCAGCTGAGTATATCTGTTGTAATTATGTATTCCTGAACTGGGGAAATAACCAAAGGATGGGATCAGGGATCCAGTGGACCAACTATGGGACAAAACTGAACGAGAACTCTATTTGCTGATATCCATAAGCCCCTACTCTGACTGGTAGATCACAGCTGTGTGGTCTCCTGGAATTAGTATCAATTCAAAGCCAGTATCCAGTAGTCCCTGGAAGATCAGATTATTCATTTTTCCCAATGCACTCTTACCCTGGTAAAAAGATAGACATTCCTTTCAGGAAGGGTGAGAGAAAGATCAACTGTGTAAATTTTTGGCAGCGTTTTGAGGTCCTTCCTCAAGGGTACCCAGCCTCCCCTCATTTAAGGGGTTCTGGGTCTATTTACTGGCTCAAGTCTGGGAATTGATTGAGAGAGCATGACTCTCCGTTTATATGATTCAGGCTTGACTTCTGTTCACTTGACTTGGAACTTAGTTTTTTTATCTATTTTACTTTTAGAAACACTATCAACTAGCCAATGTCATAGTCCTTCTCGACTCAGACTATCTTGATGGCTGCTTCAACTCTGCTGTGCATTATCATAACCCTTCCCACTTTGCCTTTGGTGGTTGAGTGCTGTGTATCAGCCCCTGATGCCCTAGAACTGATTACTTCCATTGCATTCAGGTTTCCTAATTCAGTAGCCACAGTTTCCACTGTAAGGTCTGACTTACAGATAAGTGAAATCAAAGAGCTTTGAAGGGTGCTAGGACTTCCCTCACATATTTACTTTTCAAATTATTTATGAAAGGTATGTCTTCTGGACTCTCCCATAGTGGGTTCTACTTAAATGACATTAAGACTTAAATGACAAATTCACTCTAATATTCCAATTTCTCTAAGTTTTTAAATCCTCTTCTGTCCATTAAACCAAGGCAGGTCTGGCATCACCAACTCACTCATGATAGGTCATCTTTTGACCCGTATTTCAACCAACTAAGCAAACAAACTGTTAGAACCCTTTTCCAACTCCCCAAACTACCAAATTTAGTACAAAATCTCTGCTTATTGAGCTCATATCAACAAATTCAGCTTGACTTAACTTTATAATCAAAGTTATATTATACTCTTACTATTCATTCCCACACATGTTTCCAGGATTTCTGTCTGTATACATTTAGAAAACTCAGTAGGTCTTTTGGAATATAGGATACCTCCTTAGGAGTCACAATTTGTACCTTGTCTAGTTATAGGTCTAGAAGTAAAGAGGGATAGTGGGGATGGGTCCTGAGGAGGATCGGCAAAAACTTGCAAGGCAGCTGTCCCATAGGAGACCATTACAGTCTCCACAGGCAGCGTAGGGCTAATTCCCTCAGATGGGGTTGGAGAGGCAGCTTTCATGGCAGGGAGGCATCTGCCACTGGCAGAGAAGACTCATCAGAATTTAAGAACTCAGTGACCCTGGCTGCATCAGGCTATTCCCACATGACCCCAATTTACAGAATTCCATTTCTTCCCAATCAGTGCCTCACTGTAACAGTAGACACCTGAAAAAGCTGGGAGTACACTTGTATTATCATTAAGCCAGTTGAAGGAGGATATTCTGCATTTGATTTTTAACAATTTCAATTCTGCAGCTACTGGAAATAAAAGTCTTCTTGTGGGTACACACAGATGCCTTCAGGTTATTTCTGTGGTGCTTAAACCAGGAATTCCAATTCTTGAGCTTTTCTTTCTCCATTTCTTCCAGTGACAATAGGAAGTAACCAGCCAATCTCATTATATTTTTTCATGTATATTTGACATACATGTCCAAAAACATCCTATACACTTTCACTTAGATCCTTGCTTCTTATAAGTGGTGGAATAGGCGTATCACATAGAGATATTTAGCATATTTGTATTGCCAGATTGTGCTAGGGACTATCTATCACTGCTCTCTTTGCTGTTGGAATAGTGTTATTAGCATCTTTAAATCTAATCCTATCATATTATTTGCCTCCACGTAACCAAAGATGGCTAATTTGGTCATAAATTCAGGCATTGGTAAATGGTTAAAATAATAGTATCTCTTACGTATCTCATTTTATTTCTTACGTGTTTTATTTAGACTGTTCGATTTCTGAAAGTTTAAACCTCTCATGTTGCTTATTTTTCTCTCCTCTGCTACTTTTTAGTGTTATTATGTCCTTTAAAATTGCAAAAATGAGTAGAGGCTTGGTTTAAATATTATTTAAAATTGTGAATTGGAAATACTGAGTACTTCAGTATTACTCAGATATAACTGCGTAATTCAATTATATCTTCAAATAACTAGTGTGATTTGAAGCTATATTATATTCACATGCCATATATGGTTCCCAGTGGGCAAGTGATATTTTGGGAGACAATCTTTTTTTCATGATTAAGTCTTACTTTGCTTTCTCTCTTCACAACCAATTAATTGTCAGCTTTTATTGGCTCTGCTTTCATGATGTCATTTACTTATCTTTATTTCTACCACCAGCATCCTATTTGAGGGTCTTATTAACTCTTTCTGGAACTTTTATTTAATGGACTCTTTCTCTTTAATCATTTCTGCCACTGATCCATTCTGAGGCCAATTTAATACTGTAGGAACAGAATTCTTATCAATAATCTTTATTTCTCACCACTGCCAACTAAGTTGAATATGAAATTCACAGCTTAATATGTAAGACCCTCCACATCAGGGCCTCATGCTACCATTTCAAACATTCTTGTTACTAGTCTCCTACATATAGAGGTAGAGAAAAACTGCTCACTTTATTGTTAGTTAAAATGTGTTTTTATTTTTGCATTTGCATTCCTTTGCTTGTGCTGTCATCCCTGACTGGACTTCTTTACTCCTTTCCTGTAATCTTTTCCTTGGAGATACCACCTATACTCCAAGATTGCCTCAAATGTCTTCTCACACTCCAAAAAATGCAAACTTGCTGTTCTCTGAAATTCCACTTCAGGGACTTGTAATATACATAATATTTTCAACATCACATTATATATATTTTTCATAAATTATTATAAACAATATACCTTCTGCAAAGTATAATGACTTACACTTGCAAAGTATATAAGCATTTTTAAAATTTACTTAATTGATATCACTATTTAGTGAGCTGCAGGTGGCATTAAGATCATGGGGCAGTAGAAATCAGAGCAAATATATCTACAGTGGCTGGTTCTAAGAGTGAAAAATGTCTGAGCCTGGTAAAGAGCAGAAAAGAGTCAGGGTGTAATGAGCAGAGACAACTCTGGACTAAAGTGGACAGACTAGAAGTGATTGTTATTGCCTAGGATCATTATCACTCTGACTCTACTGGTTAAGTTTTCTGCAGAAGGAAATAAAGATTTTGCTAGTAGGAGTGAGCACCACTGTGTAGGTCAAATTATCTAGAAAGAAGAAGAGGTAAGGAGCTTCTCCGTATGGGAAGTAGAAGTAAATAAATTCTTATTGGGAGTTGAAATGGTATTATCTTTTGGTAATTAATGATTTCTTTGAAAATCTAGTGTTAAGTATTCAATAAAAAATTGCGTTGTGTCTTGTCCCTACAAATCATGTTTGCAGTGCAGTCTGACAAATAACAGACACTTTTGGTTTCAATTTTGAAAACAAGTACATGACTAGATTTCTGTGTACCTATGAAGATATGATAAATTATTTCATATTTTCATATCTCATTTAGAATAGGCTTAGAATATCTAATGGACCACTATGTTTTTTAATATTGAATTTGGGTGATTGTTTTATTGTAGAAGCAATTACTCTCCCAAAGGAAGTTTTAAATTTAACGGAGCAAGCATTTGGTAATCTTGTTATTATGTGCAAATATATAAGTGCTGCTATGAAGGGCACTACATATTGTTCTCAGTTCCAAATACTTACACACTTTAAACAATTAGTTTGATATTAAAATACCTTTATAGTTTTTAAAAAGACCTTACATTAATTAACAAAACATCTATGCTTTCATCCTTTGTAGTCAGGAAAGAAAAGCTGAAAGTATGTACTTGTTTTTTTTTTTTTTTTTTTTTTAAAAAAAAACAAGTGTATGTATAATGGCTTCTATGATGTTGGGGGGTGGGGAGACCCTGCCTGTGATCTTATGTATCATGAGTAGATGATTTATTAAGTTAGATTGGAAAGTCAAATTAAAATAGAAATTAAAACAGTTTTCTCTCACGTTTGACAAAAATCCATATTTATTCATATTTGGCAGAATTTTAGCGTTTTTGAAGAATCTTTGGAAGAATGTTAAATACAGTGCCTGGGCTACCATACACAGTTGTTTAGTTTGTGGACTGCCTAACTGCAAAGGCCCCACGTTCCTCAGGATGGGCCAGATAATTCTGCAGTGACAAATGCAGCCTAAATCGGGGTAGATTATCATAACAATGTTTTGTTTCTTTCTCATGCTGTATGAGTACTGCTGACCAGCTACTGCTCTGCTACATGTCACCTTCATGCCATACTTCTAGGCTAAAGAAGTATCTCCTGTTATCAATTTCTGGTCAGGGAAACAGGGAAAAGGAAACAGTGAAACATAACCAGACTCCTAAAGCTTTTAACCAGAAATAATACAGGAACTTCAGCTTATATTTTATTGGACAAAGGAATTCAAATGACCACACTTCACCAAGGCATGGACATAAAATCTTCCTACAAGATACACCATGGAATATTGGCAGACATTAATGTGGTCTACCAGAGGCACCATTCATATACAATAAGACACAAATGACATCATTCATGTATGCAAAATGCTGTTGTCCCAGGAAGCATCTTTTCTGCTTGTTTATGTTAAAGCAATACCATATATTATCTGTTTGAATTAAAAAGAAAGAAAAATTCAGACAGATGGAAAATATGGGTTTGATAAGAAATCAAAAGCATGTATTCCCTTCTTTAATATTCTGAGGATCATTTATCTTTTCATCTGCCACCAACCTAAAAGTAAATCACGAAGGGAAACAGATGCCTCAGATGGTGCCCAGCTTTCCTCTACATAGTCCCAGCTTCCTCATAATGAAGTCTCAATGATTTCTGTTTCAACTTAGACCCTGAATTTCTATGTTTTCAGCCTCCATAAATATTTATTTTAGTTTTTTTTACTCTATGTTTAGGTGTGGATATTCATGTTAACTTTTATTTTAAAATAATCCCAATCTAAGTTAATTAGAGAATTGACTTAGACATGTCATTAATTTTGAAGTTCAAAACCCTGAGTAATAATAACAAAGCTAACTAGCTGATAACTCTCTGTTCTTTAAGATATAAGGTGTCATAAAAGATTAGGTAGGTTCTTTTTAATATTATCAAACTCTAAAGAATAGTGTTTATTGAGACACTTTGCATGAGGAACAGCCTAATTTATCCAAGTCATATTTTTATATAGCCTATTTAAAATAAACAGTATTCTTTAGGATTTATTAATTCTAATGGATAATAGGTTTCCAAAACTAATATTTGGAAGCCAGAATCTTCTTAAAATAAATAGATAGCTCACCATTTTTATTGTTAGTACCATAGCATCCATTTTAATACTCTGAAGTTTTAGTTATTTCAGTATTACACAAATTAAGATTTTAGATTTTACCTTTCTTTTTGATTCCATAACTAATAAAGATTTAAAGTAATAAAGATTTCAATATAATTTCATTTTGGATGTATTTAGTAAAGAGAATTCATTTAAGATATTTTTCTTAAGAAAGTAAAGATTATTAATTTTATTCTTTTCACATGAAGGCATGAATTTTAAAATAATTAATTCTGTTTATAGTTTTGCTGACATAATGGAAAATATCAGTTGTTATAATGTTATTATAAAACAATTAATTTTTTTACTGTGACTGAAAATATTATTTGTAAATTCTGACACTTGCTTTTTAATTCTCAGCAAACATTTTAACTCTACTGTTATTTATTCTATAACACTTTGATATCGTTTGGCTCTGTGTTCCCACCCAAATCTCATGTTGAATTGTAATTCCCAGTTTTGGAGGTGGGGCCTGGTGGGAGGTGATTATATCATGGGGGTGGTTTCTAGTGGTAGAGGACCATCCCCCTAGTGCTGTCTCATGATAGAGTTCTCATAAGATCTGGTTGTTTAAAAGTGTGTAGCACCTTCCCCTTGCACGTGTCCATGTTCTCTGTTTCTCTGTGTTCCTCTTTCTCTGTGTTTCTCTCTCTCTCTTTCTTTCTCTTTCTCTCTGTCTCTCTCTCTCTCTGTGTGTGTGTTTCTCTCTCTGTCTCTGTCTCTTTCTCTCTCTCTCTCTCTTTCTCTCTCCTGCCAGCCATGTGAAGATGTGCTTGCTTCCCCTTTGCCTTCCACTATGATTGTAAGTTCCCTGAGGCCACCCCAGAAACAGAAGCCTGTATAGCCCCAAAGAATGGTCAGCTCGTTAAGACCCTTTTCATTATACCCAGTTTCAGGTGGTTCTCTATAGCAGTGGGAGAATGGGCTGATATGGAAAATTGGTACCAGGAATGGGTTATTGCTATAAAGATACCTGAAAATACGGAAGCAACTTTGGAAGTAAGTAATAGGCAAGGGTTGGAACAGCTTGGAGGGATCAGAAAAGACAGGAAGATGAGGAAAAGTTTGGAACTAGGGAGTTATTTATAGCAGTGTGAGAATGGACTAATATACACTCTTTTTTTTTCTAGTACTTGTAGAGTGGCATCTTACATTGGTGTAGCATTATTATACTTAGCTACACTTATGTGTCACATTGGAGACTGTCTTATGCTCTCAGAATGTTCAACGTAGTCAGTTTTTCCTTCAGCATTGAAAGAGGTTGTTGTCTCTTCATTTGAGATCCAGGTGAAGTTGTTTGCCTGTGTTTAATGGCCATTAAACCACTAGTTTAGTGTTTAGTTGGATTAAATGCACACGTTTTTAAGCACTCAAATCACATTCAATGTAGAATCACATGTACTGAGGCTAGATGTGTGAAGGGCATGGTAGTTTAGCTAAGACACAAGATACAATAGCAGGTTCTCCACTTTGATTTCCTGTTCAATCTGGAATACACATTCATTCAGTGCAATGGATAGTAGAATTACCTTCAATGCCTAATTATTTAGGCATTCTTTTTACTCTCTTCTTATCCTTCTCCCTTCCTGGTCATCTTCCTCTCCCTATCTAGTTAAACTATTTTTAGTATCCTGTATGTATGATGTGGTTGCATTGTAAACTTCTTTAGAGGCTTATTAAAGCCTCTCTTCTACAGGCTCATTTTCTGATATGTCTTCCCATTTCATTTGCAGATGAAAAGAATTATTGTCAAACTAATATAAATTCATAGATACATATTTGCACACTAGTGCTTCATAAAATGCAGCCATTTATATATTGAGTCTTCTCTTATTTTTCCTCTTTTTCTCATTTTACCTCACCTTAGTTTTTTCATTTGAATAAATGAATTGCTTTCCCGCTACTAAAGTAAAATTTGTAAAGATTTTAACTTTATATGTTTTTACTGTAAGTAGATTTCATATGCAATGCAAAATCTGGATGTGAACAAGGAGGCTATAAGAAAGCCAAAGTAATAAGTGGGAGTTGAACAATGACAATGCATAGACACAGGGAGGGGAACATCACACAGTGGGGCTTGTCGGGGGGTGCGGGAAAAGGGAGGGAGAGCATTAGGACAAATACCTAATGCATGTGGGGCTTACAACCTAGATGACGTGTTGATAGATGCAGCAAACCACCATGGCACACGTATGCCTATGTAACAAACCTGCACATTCAGCACGTGTATCCCAGAACTTAAAAGAAAAAAAAAAAGCCAAAGTAGAAGGAAACAATCACTGCTCTAAGAATAAGTGAAGGAGTTCCATATGGAAGGGAATTGAGGAGGGGTACTTAAATTTTAGGTTTTATGGTTGAAGGCAATGAGCAAGTTAAAATTGTTACTATTAGTGCAACTTTATTTGTACACAAAATTGAATCAAGAAACCCATGTTTTATGACTGAAAGACCACTGCTATGAAGCTGCTTTTAATACCTTGGGCGTAATCTGCAGGAATGAGCCCATGATGAATGTGAAAGACTGGATAAAGTTGGCAAGTTTAAGGCTTATGCTGAAAAGAGATTAAGAAGTATGGGGCCTGGCGTGGTGGCTAACATCTGTAATCCCAGCACTTTGGGAGGCCGAGGTGGGCAGACCATCTGAGGTCAGGAGCTCGAGACCAGCATGGCTACTGTGGCGAAACCTCATCTCTACTAAAAATACAAAAATTACCCAGGCGTCATGGTGCATGCCCCTAGTCCCAGCTACTCAGGAGGCTGAGGCAGAATTGCCTGAGCCCGGGAGGCTGAGGTTGCAGTGAGCTGAGATCTTACCACTGCCCTTCTGCCTGGGCAACAGAGCGAGCCAATGTCTCAAAAAAGAAAAATAAAAGAAAAAAAAGAAATATACTACCAGGTCTGAGAGGAGATAGAGAAATAAATTCCAAGGAGTTATACATATGCACTCTTCATACTGATATACTTTTTCTTTTTTGAGAGTACAGGTGTTCCTCAAGTTAAGATGGGGTTGCATCCTGGTAAACCTATCGTATGTTGAGGATATTGTAAGCCAAATGTGTATTTTTGCGTACTGAATGTGTATCACTATGAAGTCAAAACATGTTATCACCATAAATTCGAAAAATGTAACTTGAACCACTGTAAATAATGGACTGAAAAGGAGTGAGAAACTCACCAAACTAACCAGGAAAAAATTGTCTTAGAGAAAATGAGACAATTAGAACAAAGATCGTTAGTACCAGCTACAGATTTATGAGAGATGGACGGCATTGATTTCCCATGGAGTTGAGACAAAACATGTTAAATCAGTATTTTTCAAATGTTTAAGTGAATGAATGAATGAAAAACATTAAGTATAAGCATTTATTCCAAATGCATAGAAAGAAATTAACTACTATCTAATGAATGAAAAGTGAGAGAAGATGATAAAGCTTAAACTTTTTTGAATCATGAAATTAGAAAATAGGAAAATTTATGTGTAGGAGAGTAGTAATATCATTAGGTAGAATCTAGAGGGGAGGAAGATGGACAGGAATTCAATCACCTATATTTATAGGAAGCAAGAAATAATGAACATAGAATTAATAAGAATGGAGAAGAAGACAAACATGCAACAGGTATTACAAAGATAGAACCAATATGTTCCAAGATAGAACCGTCTTAGAAGTGATATGATTTCTGGGTGAGTTTGGAACCACAGCTCGCCCCAAAATTCACCTGTAAGTTATTGGGAGAATGATAGTACAATTACTAGAATTACAGCAAACCAGAGTGAACAGATTTAGGATGCAGTTAGTGGGGAGGAAGAAAATGATTAGTTCAACTAGAGACATAATAAGCTTAAATACCTGTCAATTAAGATGCCCAGAAGATAATTTGAAAAAAGCCTGTGTCATTTGTGAAAGGCAGAAAACAGGAATCACCAAGAGCCAGTCCGGAGTAGAATGAGTATAGGGATAACAAGAAACCTTGGTAAACTATAGGTTAAAATTATGGAGTAATTACTGAAGAAGAACAATAAGGCTATACTGTCATGCAAATCAAAGCAGCAATATCAAGAAGGAAGTGCATTCAACTTTGCTCAATTCAGTACTGAGGTAAAGTATTGAGAAAGGCAATTGGTATCTGATTTACTAGTCACCTTTAAGAATATGGTTTTAATGAAATGATGAGGGGAAGCCAGGTTGTAATGGGCTAAAAAGGTGATGGGTGCTGTCTTGAACATGGCATGTATAGACTGATGTTTTGAAAGTTTACAGTGAGACATTGGTTTAAAAGAGTGTATAGTGACCTAAATGGGATTAGGATCAAGAGATGTGAAATATGTAGAAATAATAACAATATCTTACCTATTTTCTGTCTCTTCTGGATATATAACTATTTTATATCTTATGTTGAGTTTTGCACAGTTTCTGACATACAAAGAAGTATCTTAACATATTTGTTGAATTAATGCATAAATGTGCAAGAAGACCAGCTGGGAAGCAATTTACTTTTCTATCCAGAATGCTAAAACTCTCATCCTTTGCAACTATTTCAGGAATAGATAGTTCAAGCAAAACTATCTAATTGCACTGTGATTCTTACTCATTCTAAAATCTATTATTGGTACTTGTACATAAAGGAAATATGAAATGCTGAAACACAACTTTAAGCAAATGAAAACTAGTCATACAGTTAGACACAATGCCAAATAGTTTTTTTGGGGGGGGGACTGAATTAGATTCCTTTTTAAGTGTCGCTTCTGGCCCATGAATATGTATCTGTAGGTTTGTGTACATCTGCTTTGATCATAACATTCCAAAAGTGTCATATCATAAAGTAAAAGAATTGCTCTAAAACTTAGAGATGTACTTACTGTTGTATTCTATCAGTATCTCAACTGGCTTGCTTTGAATGATAGGATCATCAATCTACTTTTCTGTTGCTCAAATGACCAGTTACAAAGCACAACCAAACTGTTGTAGCTTTAGGAAATCAAGAATATTTACATTTTTATTGAGCAAACAGAATGCTATTCATTGCTTTGACCATGGGTTACTGATGATCTGAAAAGTGATTAATGGTCAGCAACGACAAATTTATTTCAGGAGCTTATAGATTTCCATAGGATGTGATTTTATGCTTTAGTTGACTTGCCATGTTTTGTCATTTTTTTATTACCTCCCATGCCATATACTGTGTAAATATATTAAACATTTTGAGATATCTTAGATGTTTTGACTGCATCTCGGCTTACACTTGGACAAGTTAGATAACTTACTAACTGTAATAAATGTAAATGTAAAATTTCATAAAGTGCTTTTGAAATGTATTAAAACTTAAATGTCAAGTGGCATGCTAGCATATTTTGGAAATATGATTTACATTAAATGTTTTAAAATATTATTTTAAGACATTTAAAGAAATACGAACTAAAGAACTAGTGGACATTTCTGTTCATACAAAACATTTCCCAATGCCAGACAGATGTGGAAAAAATATTTAAGATTTTATGAAGTATGTGCGTATTAAGTACATCATGGTCAGTAAATAAAGAGACCACTGGACTTGTAACCAGATCATTTAAATTCTAGTCCTAAAATATTACAGGATAGCAGCAGAGTGGGAACATTTTTTGAAAACTATACTAATTACTATGTATCAGGAAACAGAACATTAACTAGAGTCTTAATTCTACAAGTATTTTCAATAAGTTTCCTGCTGTACTTACCTTTATGAAATAATCAGTCTGCTTCTCTTTTAGGTAAGTGGAATCTGTAATGTACACAAGAGGTGAAAATAAAAGTACTTTGATTTAAATGTATAGATTTGTAATTATTAACTATCCTGCCAAAGTAACAAATGACACATTTAAGTGCAAACATGTAAGAGGTATATATAAAGTACATGAGAAGTTTTGACACAGGGATGCAATGTAAAATAAGCCCATCATGGAGAATGGGGTATCCATTTACTCAAGCATTTATCCTTTGAGTTACAAACAATCCAATTACATTATTTATTTTAAAATATTCAATTAAGTTATTATTAACTACAGTCACCCTATTGTACCATCAAACACTATGTCTTATTCTTTCTATTTTTTTTACCCATTAACCATCACCTTCTACCTTCCCCCCAGCCCCCCACTACCCTTCCCAGCCTCTGATAACCATCTTTCTACTCTGTATGTTCATGAGTTCAATTTTTTTTTTAATTTTTAGATCCCACAGATAAGTGAGAACATGTGATGTTTGTCTTTTGTCTTTATGTCCCTGGCTTATTTCACTTAACATAATGATCTCCAGTTTTATCCATGTTATTGCAAACCATTAGATCTCATTCTTTTTTATGGCTGAATAGTACTTCATTGTGTATATGTACTACATTTTCTTTATCCATTCTTCTGGTGATGGACATTTAGGTTGCTTTCAAATCTTAACTATGGTGAGCAGTGCTGCAACAAACATAGGAGTGCAGGTATCTTTTTAATATACTGATTTCCTTTCTTTTGGGTATATTCTTAGCATTAGGATTGCTGGATCATGTGGTAGTTCAATTTTTAGATTTTTGAGGACCTTCTAAACTGTTCTCCATAGTGCTTGCACTAATTTACATTCCCACACAGTATACAAAGGTTCCCTTTTCTCCACATCCTTGCCAACATTTGTTATTGCTTGTCTTTTAGATATAATACATTTTAACTGCAGTGAGATGATATCTCATAGTAGTTTTGATTTGCTTTCTGTAATGATCAGTGGTATTGAGCACCAGTGTCTATACCTGTTTGCCATGTGTATGTCTTCTTTTAAGAAATGTCTATTCAAATATTTTGCCCATATTTTGATCAGATTATTATGTTTTTTCCCATAGAGTTGTTTAACGTCTTTATATATTCTGGTTATCAATTCCTTGTCAGATAGGTAGTTTGCAAGTATTTGCTCCCATTCAGTGGGTTGTCTATTCACTTTGTTGATTGTGTCTTTGCTGTGAAGAACCTTTTCAACTTGATGTGATTTCATTTGTCCATTTTTGCTTTGGTTGCCTGTACCTGTGGGGTATTGCTCAAGGTATTTTTGCCCAGACCAATATCCTGGAGAGTTTCTCCCACAGTTTTCTTGTAGTGGTTTCATAGTTTGAGGTTTTAGATTTAAGTATTTAATTTGCTTTGTTTTAACTTTGGTTTATGTTGAGAAATAGGGGTCTAGTTTCATTATTTCGCATGTGAATATTCAGTATTCCCAGCACCATTTGTTGAAGGACTGTCTTTTCCCCAGTGTGTGTTCTTAGCATCTTTGTCAAAAATGAGTAAACTGTAGGTGTGTGGATTTGTTTCTGGGTTCTCTGTTATTTTCCATTGGTCTATGTTTCCATTTTCATGCCAGTACCATGCTGTATGGTTACTATAGCTCTGTAGCATAACTTGAAGTCAGGTAATGTGATTCCTCTAGATTTGTTCTTTATGCTTAGGATAGTTTTAGATCTTCTGGGTCTTTTGAGATTCCACAGAAATTTTAGGCTTACTTTTTCTATCTCTGAAGGTCATTGGTAGTTTGATAGGAATTGCGTTAGATATGTGGATTGCTTTGTGTAGTATGGACATTTTAACAATATTGATTCTTCTAACCCATGAACATGGAATATTTTCCATTTTTTGTTGTAGTCTTCATTTTCCTTCATCAGTGTTTTATAGTTTTCATTATAGATCTCCTTCATTTCTTTGGTTAATGCCTATGTATTCAATTTTATGTGTGGCTATTGTAAATGTAATTACTTTTCAAAAATTTCTTTTTCACATTATTCACTGTTGGCATATAGGAATGCTATTGATTTTTGTCTGTTGAATTTGTATCCTGTAACTTTACTGAGTCTATCACTTCTAATAGTTTTCTTGTGTTTCTTTTCTAACAGTTTTTATATTAGGTTTTTCCAAATACAAGATCGTATCATCAGCAAACAAGGACAATTTAATATCTTTATTTTCACTTTAGATGCCCTTTATAACCTTCTCTTGTCTGATTGCTCTAGATAGGCCTTCCAGTACTATGCTGAATAATAGAGGTGACAGTAGGCATCCTTGCCATGTTCCAGATCTTAGAGGAGAGGATTTCACTTTCTGCCCATTCAGTATGATACTAGCTTTGGGTCTGTCATATATGCCTTTTATTATGAAGAGGTGTGTTCTTTCAATACCCAGTTTTTTGACGATTTTTATCATGACGTCATGTTGAATTTTATCAATTTTTTTCAGAATCAATTGAACTGATTATGATTTTTATTTTTCATTCTGCTGATATGATGTATCATGTTGATTTATTTGCATATATTGAACCACCTTTGCATTGCAGGGATAATCCCACTTGGTCATGATGAATGATCTTTCTAATATATTGTTGAATTCAGTTTGCTAGTGTTTAGTTGAGGATTTCTTCATCAATATTTGTCAGAGATATTGGCCTGTAGTTTTTGTTTCTTGATGTGTCTTAGTCTGGTTTTGGTATTGGGGTAATACTGGGCTCATAGAATGAGTTTGGAATTATTCCCTCCTTCTCTGCTCTTCAGAATAGTGTGAGTAGGATTGGTATTAGTTTCCTTAAGACTGGTAGGGTTCAGCAGTGGACTCATTGGGTCCCAGGCTTTTCTTTACTGGGAGACTTATTTAATAGCTTTGATTTTGTTACTTTTTATTGGTTTATTGAGGTTTTGTATTTCTTCCTGGTTCAATCTTGGTAGATTGCATGTATCTAGGAATTTGTTCATTTCTTCCAGGTTTTTCAATTTATTGGCATAATTGCTCATAGTAGCCACTCATTATCATTTGAATTTTTGCAGTATTAGTTGTAATGTCTCCTCTTTCATTTCGGATTTTATTTATTTGGGTTTTCTCTTTTTTTCTTAGTGTGGCCAAAGGTTTGTCAATTTTGTTTAACTTTTCAAAAAATGGGCTTTCTGTTTCATTGATCTTTTGTATTTTTTTTCATTTCAATTTCATTTATTTCACTTGTGATCTTTATTGTTTCTTTTCTTCTACTAGTTTGGATTTGGTTTGCTCTTGCTTTTCTAGTTCTTTAAGATGCATCATCAGATGTTTATTTGGAGTTTTCCCTCTTTTTTGATGTAGGCACTTATAGCTATAAATTTTCCTCTGAATATTGCTTTTGCTTTATCTCATAGGTATTTTATGTTTCCATTATCATTTGATAAAAGAAATTTTTCAGTTTTCTTATTAATTTCTTCATTGACCCACTGTTCGTTCTGGAGCATATAGTTTAATTTTCATGTATTTTCATAGTTTCCAAAATTCCTCTTGCTATTAATTTTTAGTTTTATTACATTGTGGTCAGAGAAGATGCTTGATATGATTTCAGTGTTTTGAAGGTTTGAAGACTTGTTTTATGACCTAACATATGGTCTATCCTTGAGAATGATCCATGTGCTGAGGAAAAGAATCCATATTCTGAAGCTCTTGGATGAAATGTTCTGTAAATATCTATTATGTGCATTTGATCTATAGGGCAGATTAAGTCTGATGTTTCTTTGTTGATTTTCTGTCCGGAAGATCTGTCCAATGCTGAAAGTGAGGTGTTGAAGTCTACAGTTATTATTGTATTGGGGCCTACCTCTGTCTTTAGCTCTAATAATATTTCCTTTATATATATGCGTGCTCCAGTGTTTGGTTCATATATATTTACAATTATAATATCTTTTTACTGATTCAACCCCTTTATACATCTGGGTGCTCCAGTGTTTGGTTCATATATATTTACAATTATGATATCTTTTTGCTTAATTGACCCCTTTATTGTCATATAGGGACTCTGTCTCTTCTTATAGTTTTTGTCTTGAAATCTATTTTTTTCTGAGATAAGTATAGCTACTGTTGCTCCTTTTTGGTTTCCATTGGCATGGAATATCTCTTACCATCTCTTTATTATCAGTCTATATGTGTCTTTATAAGTGAAGTGTGTTTCTTGTAGACAACAGATCAGTGGGTCTTGTTTTTTCATCCATTTAGCCAGTCTGCATCTTTTGTTTGGAGAGTATAGTCCATTTACATTCAATGTTATTATTGATAAGTAAGGACTCACTCCTGCCATTTTGTTATTTGTTTTCTGATTGTTTTGTCATCTTCTCTTCTTTGTTTCTTTCCTTCCTGTCTTCCTCAAGTGAAAATGTTTTTTCTGGTGATACGACTTAGTTTCCTGCTTTTTATTTTTTTGTTTTTATGTTTTTGTGTTTGAGGTTACCATTAGGCTTGCAAATACTATCTCATAACCCATTATTTTAACCTGATAACAATTTAACACTATTTGCATAAACAAACACAAAGAAAACTAATAAAAATTATATGCCTTAACTTTTATCACACTGCTTTTTAAATTTTTGTTGTTTCTATTTATCTTACTGTATTCCCTATGTCCTGAAAAGTTGTAATAGTTGCTGTTTTTGATTAGTTCATCTACATAGATAAGAGTAGTTTACACACCACCATTGCAGTGTTATAACATTCTTTGTTTTTCTGTGTACTTAATATTACCAGTGAGTTTTGTACCTTCAGGTGATTATTTATTGCTCATTTATGTCCTTTTCTTTCTGATTGCAGTGCTGCCTTTGGCATTTCTTGTAGGACAGGTCTAATGTTGATTAAATCCCTCAGCTTTTGTTTGTCAAAGTCTTTATTTCTCCTTTATGTTTGAAGGATATTTTCACTGGATATACTGTTCTATGATTAAAGTTTTTTCCTTCAGCACTCTTCATATGTCATGCCACTCCCTCCTGTCCTCTATGCTTTCCACAAAGAAGTCTGCTGCCAGACATATTGGAGCTCCATTGTGTGTTATTTGTTTCTTTTCTCTTGCTGCTTTTAGGAACCTTTCTTTATCTTTGATCTTTGATAGTTTGATTATTAAATGTTGTGAGGTAGTCTTCTTTGGGTTAAATCTGCTTTGTCTTCCATGACCTTCTTGTACTTGGATATTGATATCTTTCTCTAAAGTTTGGAAGCCCTCTGATATTATTCCTTTGAATAAACTTTCTACCCCTATCTCTTTTTTACCTCCTCTTTAAAGCCAATAACTCTTTGAATTGCTCTTTTCTAGATGCTGTAGAATCTAGAGGCTATTCTCTACATTCCATAAATGGTCTTCATGGTTTGTCATTCTTTTCTTTTTATTTTTTGTCTTCTCTAACTGTGTATTTTCAAATAACCTGTCTCCACGCTCACTAATTCTTTCATCTGTTTGATCCAGTCTGCTATTAAAGGACTCAGACACATTCTTCAGTATACCAATTACATTTTTCAGCTCCAGAATTTCTGCTTGATGTTTTAATTATTTCAACCTCTTTATTAAATTTATCTGATAGAATTCTGAATTCCTTCTCTGTGTTATGTTGTATTTTTTTGAGTTTCCTCAACACAGCTATTTTGAATTCTCTGTCTGAAAAGTCACATATCTCTATTTCTCTCAGGTGCCTTATTTAATTCATTTGACGAGGTCATGGTTTCCTGGTTGATGCTAATGCTAGTAGCTGTTCTTCAGTGTCTGGACACTGAATGGTTAGGTATTTATTGTGGTCTTCACTGTTTGGGCTTATTTGTAGTCAGTCTTTTTGGAAAGGCTTTCCAGATATTTGAAAAACTTGAGTGTTGTGATCTAAGTAGTACCTGCTTTAGTGGGGACCTCAGGCCCAGTAATGCTGTGGTTCTTACAGACTTTTAGAGGTACTGCCTTGATAATCTTGGACAAGGCCCAGGAGAATTCTCTGGATTGCCAGGCAGAGACTCTTATTCTCTTTTACTTTCTGCCAAACCTACAGTCTCTCTCTCTCTCTCTCTCTCTCTCCTGAACCACTTAAAGCTGGAGGTGGGGTGTTAAGATTGCTTTTATGGCCACCACCATTGTAACTGCACTGGGTCAGGCTTGAAGCCAGCACAGCACTAGGTCTCACACAAGGCGTGCTGTAACCACTCTTGGCTACTGCAGATGTTCACTCAAGACCCTGGAGCTTTATAGTCAGCAGGTGGCAAAGTCAGCCAGGTCTGTTTCCTTCCCTTAAGGTTGGCAAGGTACCCCAAATTCTGGGTTGGTCCAAATGTGCTGTCTTGGAATCAGGGACAGGAGCCCAAAACCTAAGAAGTCTACTTGGTGTTCTATAAGTGCATCTAAGTGGCACTTAAATCACAAAATTCAATTCTTCCCACTCTTCCCTCCCCTTTTCAAAGGCAGAGGAGCATTAGTTTGTAGCCACCACCAGTTCAGGCCACAAGGCGTACCACCAGACTCCCACCAATGTTCCCTTAAGGCCCAAGGTCTCTTGCTTGTCATGAATACTGCCTGACCTGGTACTCACCCTTCAGGGCACTGGGCACTCCTCTGGCCTAGGGCATGTCCAGAAATACCATCCAATAGTCAAGTCCTGGAATATGGGGCCCCAGGAAATCACTTGGTGCTATACCCTGCCATGGTCATGCTGGTACCTAAGGTACAAGGCAAAGACCCGTTTACTTTTCTTTCTGCTTTCCCAGACAGATGGAGTTTTGCCCTGTACTTGTTACGTGCTCAGTCTTACCTGAAACCACCAGGTTTCAGAGGCTCACTGCTGGTTATTCAGAGTCCAAGAGCTCTTCAGTTAGCAGGTGATGAATGCTGCCAAGACTGGGTCTCTTCCTTCAAGGTAGCAGGTTTCCCTCTGACCTAGGATGTGTCTAGAAATGTCATCTGGGAGCTAGGGCCTGGAATAGGGGACTCACAACTCTGACTGGTGCCCTATCCTGCCATGGCTGAGCTGGAATCCTAGACACAAGATAAAGTCCTCTTTACACTTCCCTCTCCTCTCCTTAAGCAGAAGGAAGGGGTCTCTTTTGGAACTGTGATTTGTGTAGCCCGGGGTTAGGGGAGGCTTGATGCCAGCGCTCCCTTGGCTGTCCTAGCAAGCGTCTCAGTATATTAGATGCCCTGCCCCCCAACCCCACCAGGCAACTGTCTCTGGACCTATTTCAGCACTAGGACTCACCTAAGAGCTGTAGTCCATATGGCCTAGACTACCTTTCAAGTTTACTTGGAGACACAGAGTGATGTAGCCCTCTGTGATGAGGTTTGCAGGTACTCAAGTTTAGACCACTGGGATCTGCGATTTCCCTCTGGCTGGCGTTGGTTTAAATGATCTTTTTGTGGGTGGGCACCAGGTGCGTTTGGTCTGGTTTTCCCTTCTGCCCTAACAAGATAGCACTGAGTTCATTGTCTCAGAATTGCTATGTCCTTTCTCCCCTAGTGTCCAGAGATGCTCCCGCAACCACGTTGCTGCTGCACGGGGTGGAGAAGGGTGGCTTTGGCCATTCAGAAGGGTTTTTTCATCTCTTCAGTGCGTCTTTTAGCAATATGAATTTAAAACCAGGTACTATGAGTGGTCACCTAATGTTTGGTTCTGATGAAGGTGTTTTTTCTCTGTAGATAGTTATCTTGGTGTTCTCATTGCGGGGAATGATCACTGGAGTTTTCTATTTCGCATCCTTCTCTGCCCTCCTCCCTTTCCTTGTTTGTTGACGTTCCCTAGTATGCAAAGTAGATCATGCATGAACGGTGCACAATAATTCTTGTTTTGCTTTGATGTGTTAGTTCTAAAGGATATCAAATAGCAGAAGTGTATATATATATGTGTGTGTGTGTGTATATATGTATATGTGTGTGTGTGTGTGTGTGTGTGTATAAAACTTTTAACCAGGAAAATTTAAATTTGATAAATTTGAAGTTATCTAAAATAGCTTATTTATAATTATTAGAAGATTTGGCCAATTGATTTTCGCACTGAGTTCAGCAGTAGACACACAATGGTTGATGACCTTTTTTAAAAAAGCAAATGAGAAAACTAGGTTTATAGCATGGATATCAATTCTACTGAAAGCAAGCTGAAGCTTTTTCTCTTGTGTGTCACCTTCTTTTCGATGGCTCCACGGCACAGTGGGTACTCCAGGGACTGTCACTGTGCTTTTTTACCTTGACCTCCAAACATTATGATTCATCCAGGAGCAGACACTTGGCACAGCTGAGCCAATTAGATCCCATCTTCTTTAATTTAAACTTGGAATGGAGAAGTATAACTGCCAAAGGTTGTTGCAGATGAATCATTCTGGTGGACATACCCCAGAGAAAAGATGGACAAACTTGGTGCTTGCCCTTCCAGAAGCTTTTTATTATGTCCCACTGGTTTTACAAAAAAGTATGCACTACATTTATTTTTCTCATTCTGTCAGTTTGGCTTCTATTTCCTATAACTAAAATAATATTAACTATTATTTCTAATTTGTTTTCATAAAACAATAATTTTAAAAATTTCTGAGAAAAATAATTGTTTCCTGCTGACATTCTATCAGAACGTTGACTTTTATCCACAAATTTATTATAATAATATTATATATAATTATCATATTATAATAAATGTTTGTTTCATGATATATTATTATACTAATACATTTGCTTATTTAAAGGGCAACAGTATTGAAAAATTTAAGAAATGCACGGAATTTTTAGTTTTACAATGACAGTCTTTACAGATTGGTTCTCTGCAATTGACTCTTTAGAAACCATAAATTTTTTATTGTTAGCATATCATGGTTTGCAACTGGAACATAAGCAGTATTTTGTCTTTAAGGAGGATTAATGAAAGTGACAGAACTGTATCCTAGTCTTGTGGGAAAACATCAAGAAATCAGTCTAGTTTCAATCAGTCCTGATGATTTTGTGCAGAATAAAGTGACTCCAGGAAGTCTCTTCAAAGGAAGTGAATACCTTTAAGACAGATGTTTTCTTCATTGATATTTAAAAAAATGTCTTCACACATAGTTTCATAAGAGAAAGTAGTGTAGAACTAGTTCAGCATGTTTTAAATAAGAAAACTGGAATTATGTGAGTGGTAAACATAAGGCCACAGCCTATGTTTTACTGAAAAGCAGGTGGTTGCCTGGAACTCTAAAACCAAGAATAGATAAAGACAAAAATTTGTAATAAAAATATTTAAACCTGGCCAATTTCTTCTTTGTTTTTTATGGAAGAAGAAAACAGATTTTAAATCTACTTTATTTTTTTGTTCACTTGGGTTTTACTTTGTTTTCAAGATTATTTGAAAATGCTTTTAATTTTTAAATAGTGTACATCTCATTTAATTGTTTAGCTTAATTTTATTTAATAAAACTGTGCAATTGTAATTCATACGGGCTTTCAAATATATATCTCTAATTTTCATGTGCCCTAAGTAGTGAATATTTTATGCCCATTTTGTGATGAGAAGGTACAATCGAGTAGAGTCAATGTACTTTTCCAAATATCATCACTCTCCCTGACTCAGGTCTAAAGTAAAAATTAAATATAATTCCGTAACCCTGAAAAAAATGTTAATGATCACTAGATGTGAAATAAATACAAGTTAAAATGGTGATGTACAATTATAAATTCCACAATATTAGATAATGTGATAGACTGGACAAAAATGAGATTTCATTAAATTACACTATTGTACATCTACCTTTTCTGGCACAACTGTATTTTATGACTTAGTGTCATAACTTTAACTCTCAGCTATGCATTTTGAAAGTAAAGGAACATCTCATAAAAGTTATTCACATTCTAAACTAATTTATGTAAAAAGAAATAGTTTATTCTAGGTAGATTTTTCTTTGTCAATATCTCATGTCTTCTTTAATTAAATTAAACCTAATGGCCTCACTTTATAATCTTAAAGATGTTAGTCATTATTGGCAGTCTTGATTTTCTGTGTGTGTGGTGTGTGGGTGTGTACACTCATAGATATTCGTGTTTTCCTGGCCGTAACTTCAGGTAAGATCTTGTCATGTCAGCATTGTCAATTTGTGCAGACTCCAGACCTTCCTTTTTCATGAAATTAACCAATCGATGTCTAAGGCAATCAGTGGATTCTGCAGAAGCTGACATGCCTTTTGCAGCAGTTCAGTAACAAGATTTGCTCACATCCTTAGTTCTGTATTACACTTTAAATTTCATTACCTGATCTTCCAAAATAATAATGGCTTCATTGTTTCACTGAAAATTTTAAAATCATCATTTAAAGTTTCATTTGATATACATAGTTTTATAGATAGAATTTTAAAATCATATACCTGAAATAAGTTTGTATAACATTATTTTTGGAGTTGTACCTTTGCCATGGTATTTTTAAAACCACTCTAATAGCTTTAAAACAATTTCTTGAGAATAAGAGAATTATTCTTATGAGAGGTTATCAAGTTTCATTTTAAAGCAATGGCAACTCATACAAGGTTAGAAGTAAAAGATTTTCCTTGAGTCTTATATTCTGCATCCTGGAATCAACTTTCCAATCAACAGTTTTCATGGTTCATGGTTTCATCTTCTAAGGGATTCTTCCTTTCCCTAGATGCTCCCTAGCCATATATGAAAGTCAAATTTAAAATATGCCATCCTCTACAAAATCAATGTGCAAAAATCACAAGCATTCTTATACACCAATAACAGACAAACAGAGGGCCAAATCATGAGTGAACTCCCATTCACAATTGCTTCAAAGAGAATAAAATACCTAGGAATCAAACTTACAAGGGATGTGAAGGAACTCTTCAGGGAGAACTACAAACCAGTGCTCAATGAAATAAAAGAGGATACAAACAAATGGAAGAGCATTCCATGCTCATAGGTAGGAAGAATCAATATCGTGAAAATGGCCATACTGCCCGGGGTAATTTATAGATTCAATGCCATCCCCATCAAGCTACCAATGACTTTCTTCACAGAATTGGAAAAAACTACTTTAAAGTTCATATGGAACCAAAAAAGAGCCTGCATCACCAAGTCAATCCTAAGCCAAAAGAACAAAGCCGGAGGCATCATGCTACCTGACTTCAAACTATACTACAAGGCTACAGTAACCAAAACAGCATGGTACTGGTACCACAACAGAGATATAGATCAATGGAACAGAACAGAGCCCTCAGAAATAATGCCACATATCTACAGCCATCTGATCTTTGACAAACCTGACAAAAACAAGCAATGGGGAAAGGATTCCCTATTTAATAAATAGTGCTGGGAAAACTGGCTAGCCATATGTAGAAAGCTGAAACTGGATCCCTTCCTTACACCTTATACAAAAATTAATTCAAGATGGATTAAAGACTTACATGTTAGACCTAAAACCATAAAAACCCTAGAAGAAAACCTGGGCAATACCATTCAGGACATAGGCATGGGCAAGGACTTCATGTCTAAAACACCAAAAGCAATGGCAACAAAAGCCAAAATTGACAAATGGGATCTCATTAAACTAAAGAGCTTCTGCACAGCAAAAGAAACTACCATCAGAGTGAACAGGCAACCTACAGAATGGGAGAAACTTTTCGCAACCTACTGGTCTGACAAAGGGCTAATATCCAGAATCTACAAAGAACTCAAAAAAATTTACAAGAAAAAAACAACCCCATCAAAAAGTGGGCACAGGATATGAACAGACACTTCTCAAAAGAAGACATTTATGCAGCCAACAGACACATGAAAAAATGCTCATCATCACTGGCCATCAGAGAAATGCAAATCAAAACCACAATGAGATACCATCTCACACCAGTTAGAATGGCGATCATCAAAAAGTCAGGAAACAACAGGTGGTGGAGAGGATGTGGAGAAATAGGAACAGTTTTACACTGTTGGTGGGACTGTAAACTAGTTCAACCATTGTGGAAGTCAGTGTGGCGATTCCTCAGGGATCTAGAACTAGAAATACCATTTGACCCAGCCATCCCATTACTGGGTATATACCAAAAGGATTATAAATAATGCTGCTATAAACACACATGCACATGTATGTTTATTGCGGCATTATTCACAATAGCAAAGACTTGGAACCAACCCAAGTGTCCAACAATGATAGACTGGATTAAGAAAATGTGGCACATATACACCATGGAATACTATGCAGCCATAAAAAGGATGAGTCCATGTCCTTTGTAGGGACGTGGATGAAGCTGGACACCATCATTCTCAGCAAACTATCGCAAGGACAAAAAACCAAACACTGCATATTCTCACTCATAGGTGGGAATTGAACAATGAGAACACATGGACACAGGAAGGGGAACATCATACACTGGGGCCTGTTATGAGGTGGGGGAGGGGGCAGGGATAGCATTAAGAGATATACCTAATGTTAAATGATGAGATGATGGGTGCAGCACACCAACGTGGCACATGTATACATATGTAACTAACCTGCACGTTGTGCACATGTACCCTAAAACTTAAAGTATAATAAAAAAAATATATATGCCATCCTCAAGAACTAAGCAGCCCCCTCAGCCTGCTTCCTAGATATAGAATTTGGGGCCCCAAGATTTTTTTAAGTTGCTGTCTAATCTAATGCAGACTGTTAGCTCTACTGGTACTATTCCCAGAAGTATAGCTCCTAACTCTCAAAAAGTAGTAGTTTTTTTCATTTGTTAAAACTCATCTGTTCCATGTACCAGTATCCAAACTCTTAATCTTGTTGAGATATGCCCCCTCTCTCAACTTAACTGCCAGTACCTTGATATTATCAAGCTTCTTGGGAAAGCCATGCCTTTAATATCTTTTTGCTGAACATTTTGTCCAATGAAAAGGGTTTACTGGGTGCCAAACATATCAATTCAAAGTTTTTAATAAAGTCTGTGGTAGCTCAGCCCTTGAGTTGGTTTGTCAACCTTTGCTACTCAAAACATTTCTCAGTGAAAAGAGAGGAAAAGCAGTTGGTTCTTTCAACCCCAGAAATCATGCATCTTGAGGATCATTCATTTTTGTTTTCCTTTGCAAAATAGCCATTTTATTTTTGTGACCTCATGACTTCTTACAAGTTTGTCAAATACTGTCAAATACAGCCAATAGCATTCAAGAAACATTAGTAACATTATGTTTCCCACCCTTTTCACCTGTAACTACAAGCTGCTTTGCCACATTACCAATTTACCAAATGTTTCAACACTGTGTAATATGGGTTGCCACTTTTCCAGCTCTAATAATTATTGTCTTGCCTGGCCTAGAAGACGATATCACACCTTAAAAAATTGTTATAGCAACACCATACTTTTATAACCAATTTCTGTAATAAGTCTTGCATTAACCAAGTTATGTTGTCATAAGAAATGACCCAAAATCTCAGTGGTGGCTTACAACAACCAAATTTTATTTCTCGTTCACATTATGTGTTAGCTGTGGGGTTTAGTCCTGTGGCTGTTTTTAATTCTGTAAATACAGATTTAAGGATCAGTTCTTTTCTGAAATTTGTTTTTCTGAGGCAAAAGAAAAATAGAAAAATTAGAATAATGTGATGTCTCTTGATACTTCTACTTAGGAATGCCATATATAAGCCGGGCACGCTGGCTCAAGCCTGTATTCCCAGCACGTTGGGAGGCTGAGGTCACTTGAGGTCAGGAGTTCAAGACCAACCTGGTCAATATGGTGGAACCCCATCTCTACTAAAAATACAAAAATTAGCTGGGCGTGGTGGCAGGCGCCTGTAGTCCCAGCTACTTAGGAGGCTGAGGCAGGAGAATCGCTTGAGCCCGGGGGTCGGAGATTGCAGTGAGCCAAGATTGCAACACTGCACTCCAGCCTGTGCGACTGAGACTTTGTCTCAAAACGTCCAAAAAAAAAGAAAGAAAAGAGAAAGAAAGAAGAAAGAAAGAAAGAAAGGAAGGAAGGAAGGAAGGAAGGAAGGAAGGAAGGAAGGAAGAAAGAAAGAAAGAAAGAAAGAAAGAAAGAAAGAAAGAAAGAAAGAAAGAAAGAAAGAAATGCCATATATAATTTCTGTCCTCATTACATTGGCAAGACACAGAATCAAGCCTAATGTTAATCAATGAGTACAGAGGGGGAGGTGCAGTCCTCTTAGTTTGGGCAGGAAGTGATTAGGAATAATTATATAATCTTTTACACTCTCCCTAAATATAAGAGGAATGCAAATTAAAACAAGAATGAGACACCATTTGACACATATCTGATTGGCAAAATTCCAGTATGTTGATCATGCCAAAATCAGAACTCTCGTTCTCTGCTGTTGAAACTATAAATTGACATAATCCCTTTAGAAAAAAAATTGGTAACGTTTAGTAAAGCTATGGAGTTTATGATCCAGAAGTTTCTTATTTTTCCAGGAAAATATTCCCACTTGTATTCCTGATAGCATGTGCAAGGCAACTCATCACAGCATTATTTTTAATTGCAAATAGTGTTCAGAAGCTAAATGGATCAGCAAATTTTAGAAATTATGGCATTTACTTATGATGGGATGCTAAACATCAGTTGTAATGAATAAACTGCATCTGCATGTATCAGCATGGATAACTCAAGAATTAATGTAAAAAATAAATTTAAAAAATATATTTGAAGTAGACATTAAATTTTAAAACACACAGAAGCATACTATATATTATTTACATGTTTCTATATTGCAAAAGATATAATAACAAGGACAAGAAGGAAACAAATCAAACTAGGGAGAAGACTTTGAAAACTGGCAGAAGACAGGGATGCCCTCTCTCACCACTCCTATTCAACATAGTGTTGGAAGTTCTGGCCAGGGCAATTAGGCAGGAGAAGGAAATAAAGGGCATTCAATTAGGAAAAGAGGAAGTCAAGTTGTCCCTGTTTGCAGATGACATGATTGTATATCTAGAAAACCCCATCGTCTCAGCCCAAAATCTCCTTAAGCTGATAAGCAACTTCAGCAAAGTCTCAGGATACAAAATCAATGTGCAGAAATCACAAGCATTCCTACACACCAATAACAGACAAACAGAGAGCCAAATCATGAGTGAGCTCCCATTCACAATTGCTTAAAAGAGAATAAAATACCTAGGAATCCAACTTACAAGGGATGTGAAGGACCTCTTCAAGGAGAACTACAAACCACTGCTCAGTGAAATAAAAGAGGATACTAACAAATGGAAGAACATTCCATGCTCATGGGTAGGAAGAATCAATATCATGAAAATGGCCATACTGCCCAAGGTAATTTATAGATTCAATGCCATCCCCATCAAGCTACCAATGACTTTCTTCACAGAATTGGAAAAAACTACTTTAAAGTTCATATGGAACCAAAAAAGAGCCCGCATCGCCAAGTCAATCCTAAGCCAAAAGAACAAAGCTGGAGGCATCACGCTACCTGACTTCAAACTATACTACAAGGCTACAGTAACCAAAAACAGCATGGTACTGGTACCACAACAGAGATATAGATCAATGGAACAGAACAGAGCCCTCAGAAATAATGCCGCATATCTACAACCATCTGATCTTTGACAAACCTTACAAAAACAAGAAATGGGGAAAGGATTCCCTGTTTAATAAATAGTGCTGGGAAAACTGGCTAGCCATATGTAGAAAGCTGAAACTGGATCCCTTCCTTACACCTTATACAAAAATTAATTCAAGATGGATTAAAGACTTACATGTTAGACCTAAAACCATAAAAACCCTAGAAGAAAACCTGGGCAATACCATTCAGGACATAGGCATGGGCAAGGACTTCATGTCTAAAACACCAAAAGCAATGGCAACAAAAGCCAAAATTGACAAATGGGATCTAATTAAACTAAAGAGCTTCTGCACAGCAAAAGAAACTACCATCAGAGTGAACAGGTAACCTACAAAATGGGAGAAAATTTTTGCAACCTACTGGTCTGACAAAGGGCTAATATCCAGAATCTACAATGAACTCAAACAAATTTACAAGAAAAAAACACAACCCCATCAAAAAGTGGGCAAAGGATATGAACAGACACTTCTCAAAAGAAGACATTTATGCAGCCAAAAAACACATGAAAAAATGCTCATCATCACTGGCCATCAGAGAAATGCAAATCAAAACCACAATGAGATACCATCTCACACCAGTTAGAATGGTGATCATCAAAAAGTCAGGAAACAACAGGTGGTGGAGAGGATGTGGAGAAATAGGAACACTTTTACACTGTTGGTGGGACTGTAAACTAGTTCAACCATTGTGGAAGTCAGTGTGGCGATTCCTCAGGGATCTAGAACTAGAAATGCCATTTGACCCAGCCATCCCATTACGGGGTATATACCCAAAGAATTAGAAATCATGCTGCTATAAAGACACATACACAGGTATGTTTATTGTGGCACTATTCACAATAGCAAAGACTTGGAACCAACCCAAATGTCTCACAACGATAGACTGGATTAAGAAAATGTGGCACATATACACCATGGAATACTATGCAGCCATAAAAAATGATGAGTTCATGTCCTTTGTAGGGACATGGATGAAACTGGAAACCATCATTCTCAGTAAACTATCACAAGGACAATAAACCAAACACTGCATGTTCTCACTCATAGGTGGGAATTGAACAATGAGAACACATGGACACAGGAAGGGGAACATCACACTCTGGGGACTGTTGTGGGGTGGGGGGAGGAGGGAGGGATGGCATTAGGAGATATACCTAATGCTAAATGATGAGTTAATGGGTGCAGCAAACCAACATGGCACATGTATACATATGTAACAAACCTGCACATTATGCACATGTACCCTAAAACTTAAAGTATAATAATAATAAAATAAAATTTAAACAAAAGAAAAAAAAAC
The DNA here is from genome assembly GCF_009828535.3 of Hylobates moloch. NCBI lineage: Eukaryota > Metazoa > Chordata > Mammalia > Primates > Hylobatidae > Hylobates > Hylobates moloch. The sequence continues at coordinate 64,333,119 of NW_026652279.1, read as the reverse complement.
TAGGGAGAAGAAGTAGGAAAAGAAAGAAGAGGAAATGGAATAAGAAGAAAGGCTTCAAGTATATCTTTAAGATTTTATTTGCTTTAGAAAGAAATAAATACAGCAAACCATTGTCATGGAGAAATGTTTTCATTTATTGCATCTGGTGTGTGTCACATGTATCATATGTTTGAAATATTTCTTAAATGAAAAATAAAGAATAAGTTATATAAGTAAGGGTAAATTTGCAGTATAAATTTAATCTACATTATGCAAATAAAAACAACCCCATTTTATATTAAGTAAAAAAATCATTTAGAGGAAAAATATTGCTGAAAGAATTAAACATGAAATTACATATTTCCAAGTGGATATACATATGTTTATAAAAGCATAGAAAAAAATCTAGAAGAACATAGACTAAATCATTAACAGTGGCTGCTGAAGATGAGCAGTTTGGGATTAGGGAAAGAGGCAGGTGACATTTCCTTTAGTTATATTGTCCGAATTAAAAAAATACTATTATTATATTTTATATTATCTATGATAAAAATTGAAAGAGTTGATCATTGAAAGCTCAGTAATGGTGATAGTTATCTGCCACCATGACATTATTACATTTCATTTTGCTGAAGTTGATGCTGGAAACTTTACAAGGTGTCCATAAAATCTGGAAATACAAATATAACATCATCAAGTACAATTTCTGTCTTTAAAAAATAAATAATACTATCTACATTTTCAGGTTTCATTGAAACTTTATGATATGAGATGTGCCAACAAGTATGAGTAAGGATAATCAATATCAAGAAAGGTGTTCTTTAAATACTTATTTTAAATTGTTTGAGAAATAGCCCTTGGAAACATGAGCATTCTTCAAGGATGTAGAACCATGCGGTTCCTAGAAAGTTAGTTCAGCTGAGGGTTTTCTGAAATAAAATTATTTTTGCTTATCGAGAACAAGGAGCAGTAAGATTAAAAACAAGTCTACTGTATTTTTTTGTCATTTTCTCCGAACAAAATTTTAATGCTTTAAAAATGTTTGGAGTATTTTCATGCCATTATTTAGGCTATAAATGGATAAAGTGCAGTGGAACAGGGTTCTACTCATATCTCTTTAGAAAGATTTATGTAGCCTCAGAAATGTCCTCTATCTCTTCTCACACTTTTCACCACAAGGTCCTTTAATTGCAGCATTTATTTTCTCTCCACTTTGGAGATTATACATTATTAGGTTTTTATTCAAGGGAAGCTTAGAAACATACTAGGTCTACTTTTCTTCATTTCAAATTGTAGGACATTATGTGACTATGACTTAGTTCAGAAACTGTATCTTCTACCAAATAAACCATTTCTACTTGTATAACAAAAATAAAAATGAATATATATAGATATATTTAAATGCATTATGATTGTGCAAAATTTTTACATGCTATTCTATGAGCTCAGAATCCCATGCTACAGAATCCCATGTAGATCTCCCTTCTAGTTGGTAACAGTGTATTGGAGATGGATGAGGATCTGAGTCCCCCGAATGGAAATAACAGAATCTCACGTAAGCTGACTCAGCACTATCTATAAGCCATGGATACTTATAGATAGTGGATACAGTAGGCAGGGTCAGTAGAAACGGCCATGAGAGTTTGGGTAATCCAAATATCCGTAGGGTGTGAAAACATATTACACTTTGAAAGGAACAGTATACAGCAACCACCCTTTACTTGTAGTGATGCTATCATGTCCATCTTTTCACTGTTACCACTTCAGAATTCATTGGCCTGACTTCCAATTGTCAGCATATTTAACTACCAATATATTTATGTTTTGCATGAAGACTTTATCTTGCAGCTGGATTCCAGTTTGTGGACAGTTAGTGTCCCTTAGGAACAGCCCTCAATGAATGACCAATGAGAAGCTGGTGTAAAAGCACCCCAACTTCTTTACCCCTTAAGTGGGATAATTCTGAGGTGCATGCCACTCTTACTGTCATAATTTCCCCAGCTGGATTAACTGCAGTTACTCATATTGGTAGCTGGCATGAAAACATCCCCTTTATGTGCTACCTTCGTATCTGGAGGAACCCAAATTAAACTAGCGTTATTGCCTTCATTTTTATGATTTTATTATTTATGTTTTAATTGACAAATATAAATTATATATATTTATGATATACAATGTTTTGATATATGTATACATTGTGGAATGACTGAATAAGCTAATTAATATATCCATTATCTCACATACTTATTTTTTGTGGTGTGAACACTTAAAAGTCTGTTAGCAATTTTCAAGTATGTAATATATTGCAAAAGGTGTAAGAACAAGGATGAGAATAATTATTGTAGTTACTATGATATACAATATATCTCTTGAATGTATTTTTCCTGTCTAACTGAAATTCCATGTCCCTTGACCAACATATCTCCAGTCTCCTCGCTTCCCAGCCTCTGGTAACTGCCATTGTACTTGTTGTCTTCTGTATCCTAACTTAACCGCTTAGAATAATTTGTAAAGGATTTGACTGCAGTCCTAACTGAGACAAAGAAAACCTTCAGTGAAACGGCACCATATTTTTTATTTTCATGGGTACATAGTAGGTATATATATATTTTTGGGGTGCATGCGATATTTTGATACAGGCATACAATGCCTAATAATTACATCAGGGTAAATGGAGTATCCATCACCTCACGTATTTATCATTTCTTTTGTTACAAACATTCCAGTTATACTCTTTTAGTTATTTTTAAATATACAATAAATTATTATTCACCATAATGACCCTGTTGTGCTATTAAATACTAGATCTTGTTCATTCTAGCTAACAATATTTTTCTACCCATTAACCATCACCCCTTCCCTCTCCCCCAGTACCTTCCCAGCCTCTGGTAATGATCATTCTACTCTCTATTTTTGTGAGTTCAATGGTTTTAATTTCTAGCTTCTACAAATGTGTGAGAATATGCCAAATTTGACTATCTGTGTCTAGCTTATCTCATTTAACATAATGTCCTGCAGTTCCATCTATGTTGTTGCAAGTGACAGAATCTCATTTTCTTTCACGGCTGACTAGTATTCCACTATGTATATGTACCACATTTTCTTTATCTATTCATCTGTTACCATTAACAGATGAATGCGTAAGTCGCTTCCAAATTGTGGAGATTGCAAGTAGTGCTGCGATAAATATGAGAGTGCAGATATGTCTTAGATATACTGATTTCCCTTCTTTGGGGTATATATCTAGAAGTGGAATTGCTGGATCATATGGCTGTTCCATTTTTTAGTTTTTTGAGGAACTTCCAAACAGTTCTCCATAGTCACTGTACTAATTTACATTCCTGCAAGAGCATATGAAGATTCCCTTTTCTCTCCACCCCGACTAGTATTTGTTATTGCCTGTCTTTTGGATAAAAGTTATTTTAACTGGGGTGAGATGATATCTTATTTTATTTTTGATTTGCATTTCTGTGATAATCAATGATGTTGAGCACCTTTTTATATAACTATTTGCCACTCTATGGGTTTTTTTGTTTTTTATTTTGTTTTGTTTCTGACTGAGTCTTGTTATGTTGCCCAGGCTGGAGTGTAGTGGCATGATCTCAGCTCACTGCGACTTCTGCCTCCTGGGTTGAAGCGATTCTGGTGCCTCAGCCTCCTGAGTAGCAGGGATTACAGGCACAGTCATGACACAGGGCTAATTTTTTGTTTAGTAGAGACGGGGTTTTGCCATGTTGGCCAGGCTGGTCTCGAACTCCTGGCCTCAAGTGATCCGCTTGCCTCAGCCTACGAAGTGCTAGGATTACAGGTGCCTGACCGTCTTCTTTTGAGAAACGTCTACTTAGATATTTTGCCCATTTTTAAACTGGGTTATCAGATTTTCTCCTATAGAGTTGTTTGAGCTCCTTATATATTCTGGTTATTAATCCTTTATCAATGGGTGGTTTGCATATATTTTCTTCTATTCTGTGGGTTGTCTCTTCACTTTGTTGATTGTTTCCTTTACTGTGCAGAAGCTTTTTACCTTGATGTGATTTCATTTGCCCATTTTTGTTTCAGTTGTCTGTGCTTATGGGGTATTACTCAAGAAATTTTGCCCAGGCCGATGTCTTGGAAAGTTTCCCCAGTGTTTTCTTTTAGTAGCTTCATAGTTTCAGATCTTAGATTTAAGTTTTTAATCAATTTTTATTTGATTTTTGTATATGGCAAGCGATAGGGGTGTAGTTTCATTCTTCTGTATATGGATATCCAGTTTTCCCAGCATCAATTATTGAAAAGACTGTCCTTTCCCCAATGTGGGTTCTTGGCACCTTTGTTGAAAATGAGTTCACTGTAGCAGTACGAATTTATTTCTGGGTTCTCTATTCTGTTCCACTGGTCTTCGTGTCTGTTTTTATACCGACACTATGCTGTTTTGGTTACAATAGTTCTGTAGTATAACTTGGAGTCAGGTAATGTGATTCCTCCAGTTTTATTCTTTTTGCTCAGGATAGCTCTCGCTATTCTAGGTCTTTTGTGCTTTCATATACATTTTAGGCTTATTTTTTCTATTTCTGTGAAGAATGTCATTGGCATTTTGATAGAAATTGCATTAAATCTGTAGATTGCTTTGGGTGCTATAAACATTTTAACAATGTTTATTCTTCCAATCTATGAACATGGAATATCTTTTCATTTTCTGTGACCTCTTGAGTTTTTTTGCATCAACATTTTACAGTTTTCATTGTAGAGATTTTTCATTTGTTTGGTTAAGTTTTTTTTAGGTACTTTATTTTATTTGTAGCCATTGTAAATGGGATTAATTTCTTGATTTCTTTTTCAGATTGTTTGCTATTGACATATAAGAATACTGCTGATTTTTGTATGTTGACTATGTATTCTGCAACTTTACTGAGTTTATCAGTTCTAATAGTATTTTTTTGGTGAGTCCTTAAGTTTTCCCAATATAAGATTATAATATCTGCAAACAAGGATAACTTGACTTTTTTTTTTCCGATTTGGTTGTCCTTTATATCTTTCTCTTATCTGATTGCTCTAGGTAGGACTTGCAGTATTATGTTGAATAACAATGGTGACAGTGGGCATCCTTGTCTTGTTCCAGATCTTAGAGGAGAGGCCTTCAGTATTTTTCCCATACCCACAATATGACTCTAGCTATAGGTCTGTCATATACGGCTTTTATTATATTTAGGTATGTTTCTTCTATCCCCAGTTGTTTGAGAGTTTTTATCACGAAGGGATATTGAATTTTATCCAATGCTTTTTCAGCATCATTTGAAATGATCATATGTTTTTTGTCTTTCATTCTGTTGATATGATATATCACATTGGTTGATTTCAAAATATTGGACCATCCTTGCATCCTGGGATAAATCCCACTTGATGATTTTGCTTATTTATTCAAAAAAAACAACTTTTCATTTTTGTTGATCTTTTGTGTTTTATTGTTTCAATTTTATTTCTTCTCTGATCCTTATTATTTCCTTTCTGCTAATTTTGAGTTTGGTTTGCTCTTGCTTTTCTAGTTCTTTAGTTTGTAGAGTTAGGCTGTTTATTTGAAGTTTTTCTACTTTTTTTGATGCAGGTGCTTATTGCTATCAATCTCTATCTTAGTACTGATTTCACCATATTCCATAGGTTTAAATGTATTTTGTTTTCATTTTCATTTTTTTCAAGAAATTTTACAATTTCCATCTTAATTTCTTCTTTTACCCACTGGTCATTAAGGAGCAAATTGTAAAATTTTCATGTGTTTTGATAGTTTCTAATGTTCCTCTGGTTATTGATTCCTAGTTTTATTCTATTGTGGTCAGAGAAAATACTTGATATGATTTAATTTTTTTGAAATTTCTAATACTTGTTTCATGGCCTAACATATGGTCTATCCTTGAGAATGATCTATGTACTGAGGAGAAGAATGTGTATTTGCAGCCGTTAGATGAAATGTTCTATAAATATCTATTAGGTCTATTTAATTCTGCAGTGTAGATTGAGTCCACTGTTTGTTGTTGATTTTCTGTTTGGAAGATCTGTCCAATGCTGAAAGTGGGGTGTTGAAGTTGCCATCTATTATTGTATTGGTGTTTTTCCCTCTCTTTAGCTCTAATAATATTTGCTTTATTTATCTGGGTGCTCCAGTGTTGGGTTCGTATATATTTACAACTGTTATATCCTCTTACTGAATTGACCCCTTTATCATTGTACAATGACTATCTTTGTTTCTTTTCATAGCCTTTGTTTTGAAATCTATTTTGTCTGACTTAAGTATAGCAACATTTTTGGTTTCCATTGGCATGGAATATGTTTTACCATCCCTTTATTTTCAGTCTATATGTGGTTTTACACGTGAAGTGTGTTTCTTTTAGGCAATATATGATTGGGTCTCATTTTTTTTGTTTTGTTTTTTAATCCATTCAGCACCTTATGTCTTTTGATTGGAAAGTTTAGTCAATTTACATTCAATGTTATTATTAATAAGTAAGGACTTACTTCTGCCATTTTGTTATTTGTTTACAGCTTGTTTTGTGGTCTTCTCTTTCTCCCTTTCTTTCCTTCTTTCTGTCTTCCTTTTTATAGAGATGATTTTCTCTGGTGGGATATATTCTTGCTTTTTACTTTTTGTGTAACTGTTGTAAGGTTTTTGATTTGAGATAGCCACGAGGCTTGCAAATAGCATAACTCATTATTTTAAACTGATGACAACTTAACATTTTTTGCAAAAACAAGCAAACAAGCAAAGAGAAGATTAATAAAGACCCTTTATTTTAACTTCATCCCCAGCCCTTTTACCTTTTTGTTGTTTCTATATATATCTTATTTTATTGTTAATGTCTTGAATGTGGTAGTTGTTATTTTTGATAGGTTTATCTTTTAGTCTAGTCAAGATATGAGTAGTTTATACATCACAGTTACAGTGTTATAATATTCTGTGTTTGTCTATGTACTTACCATTACCAGTGATTTTTGTACCGTCAGATGATTGTTGCTTGTTAACATTATTTTCCTTCATATTGAAGAACTCCCTTTAGCATTTCTTAGTAAGACAGGTCTGGTGTTGATGAAATACCTCAGCTTTTGTTTGTCTGGGAAAGTCTTTATTTCTCTCCATATTTGAATGATATTTTCACTAGATATACTATTTTAGGGTAAAAGTTTTTTCTTTAGCACTTTAAATATGTCATGGCAGTCTCTCTTGGCCTGTAAAGTTTCCACTGGGAAGTCTGGTGCCAAATGTATTGGAGTTTTCTTTATTTTATTTGTGTCTTTTTTCTTGATGCTTTTAGGATCTTTTCTTTATCCTTGACTTCTATGAGTTTGATTATTAAATGTCCCAAGTTAGTCTTATATGAGTTACATGTGCTTGGTGTTCTATACCCTTCTTGTGTATTGATATCTTTCTCTAGATTTGGAAAGTTCTCTGTTAGTATCCCTTTAAATAAAGTTTCTACCCAGATTTCTCTCTCTATCCCCTCTTAAAGGCCAGTAACTCTTAGATATGCCCTTTTGAGGCTATTTTCTAGATCTTGTAGGCATCCTTCCTTGTTTTTTTTTTTCTTTTGTCTCCATTTACTGTGTATTTTCAAGTAGTCTGCCTTCAAGCTCACTAATTCTTTCTTCTGTTTGATCAGTTCTGGTGTTGAGAGACTCGTACATTCTTCAATATTTCCATTAAATCTTTCACCTCAAGAATTTCTGCTTGATTTTTAAAAATTATTTCAATCTCTTCAATAAACTTATCTGACAGGATTCTGAATTCTTTCCCTGTGTTATCCTAAGTTTTGTCAGTCTTCCTCAAAACAGCCATTTTGAATTGTCTGTCTGAAAGCTCACATTTCCCTGTCACTCTGGGGTTGATCACTGGTGCCTTATTTAGTTCATTTTGTGAGGTCATGTTTTCCAGGATGGTCCTGATGCTTGTCAATGTCCAGGCATTGAAGAGTTGGATATTTATTTTAGTCATTTCAGTCTGGGCTTGTTTGTACCCAACATTCTTGTGAAGGCTATCTAAGTATTCAACAGGAATTGAGTACTGTGATCGGTCTTTGGTACGGTAGCCATATCTACATTATGAGGCACACCAAGCCCAATAATAGTGTGACTCTTTCAGAATCGTAGAAGTCCTGTCTTGGTGGTCTTGGGTAAGATCCGAATGAATTCTCTGTATTACCAGGCAGAGATTCTTGCTTCCTTCCCTTACCCCAAACAAATGGAATCGCTCTCTTCATGATGAGTTTCCTGGAGCTAGGGAAGGGGTGACACCCCTGTAGCCTCCACCACTGGAACTGCATCCAGTCAGACCTGAATCCAGCATAGCACTGGGTCTCACCAAGGCCTGCAGTGATTATTGCCTGGCTACCACCAATATTCACTCAAAGTCCAAGGGCGCTTCACTTAGCAGGTGACAAATCCAGCCAGGCCTATATTCTTCCCTTCAGGGCTGCAAGCTTCCCCTGAGTCCAGCAGATCCAGAAATTCTGCCCAGGAGGCAACATTTGGAATCAGGGACCCCAGGAGGCCGCTTAGTGTTCTACACCACTGTGACTGAGCTGCTACCCAAGCTGCAAGATAAAGTTCCCTTTACTCTTCCCTCTCCTTTCCTCAAACAGAAAGAATCTCTCCTCATGGCCGCCACAACTAGGAATGTACTGGGTCACGTCTGAAGTCAGCGTGGCCCTGAGTCTCACCCAATGCCTGCAGCAAATACTGCCTGACTACCATTGATGTTTACTCAAGGTCCAAGGGCTCTTTAGTCATCACATGGTGGATCCTGCCAAAACTGGGTCCTTCATTTCAAGGTGGTGGGTTCTCTTCTGTCCAAGGGTGTGTCTAGAAATGTCATGTGGGAGCTAGGGCCTGTAATGGGTGCCTCAGGTCTCTGCCTAGTGCCCTATTTTACTGTGGCTGAGCTGGTATCCAAGTTGGAAAACAACATTCTCTCCTTTCCCCTTTTTCTCAAGCAGAAAGAAGGAGTCTCTCAGAACTCTGAGCTATGCTGCCTGGGGTTGGGGGATGGGATGGGTGACACAAATACTTTCTTGGCCACTCTGACTTGTGTCTCACTAGGTCACATGCACCTCAAGTCCACTGGCTTCTAGCCCAGCAGAGCGCCAAGATTTGCCCAGAAATTGCAGTCCTTGTGGTGTAGACTGCCTTTCAAGTTTATTTAGAACCCCGTAGCATTTTAGCCCATGGTGGTGGGGCTACCAGGAACTCAGGCTCTGACTCCCAGAATGGACAATTCCCTTCTGGCTAGAGTAGGTCTAAATACTTCCTCTGTGGGCACCAGCTGAATTATCTCCTGCGTTGCTTTCTACTGTGACAGGCAGCACTGAGTTCCACTGCAAAGTCCCACAATCACTGTGTTCTCCTTTTCCCAAACGCACAGATTCTCTTTCAGCACCATGAGCCCCCTGCCAGGAGATGGGAGTGGCTGTCAGGAACTCAAGACTATCTTTTCTACACTGTTCATGCCTCTTTCCTTATGATGTTAAAACCAGGTACTGTGGTCACTCACCTGATTTTTGTTCCTCCAAAGATATTTTCTTGTGTGAGTAGTTGTTCAATTTCCTGTTCCTGCAGTGGAGACAATCACTATAGGGTTCTGTCTGGCTATCTTGCTCTGCCTGCTCACCAAAAAGCACTTTTAAGGCGTTGTGGTATTTGAAAACATCACTGGAATGGTTATGACCGATGCAAAAAAAATGTGACTGAATCCTCCTGGTGCTGTTATTTATGCCTAACATACCTTTGATTTTAGATTCAGGTTAGCTCCATATTCTGAAATGCTTCCAATTCTGACTTCCTGCTTCTGAAGTTTAGCCCAAGTACTATAGAAGTCCCTCCCAGTTACTACAGACTCCACTTTTGTTGAGTCTGCACAGACTATGGCATACATAGCACTCTGGATTGCTCAGCAGCATTGTAAAAGGATCTATGGGGATAGGGTACAATTAGTGAGCTCCTTGCTTTGGCCCCTTTAATTCTTGAGATTTTCATTTTTCTTTAGGAACTAAAACCTAAGTGTACATAGTGATAAAAGCTAAAGGTAACATAATAAAAATTATCTTATTATTTCTTTCTTTTGCCTAACTGTGTTCTGGAAAAAACAAAGCCATTTATAATGAAAAATCATTAAAGCAAAAATTCAACATTGAACATGCTAGTGTCTGAACATGCTTTATGTAAGAGTTAAATAAAAATTGAGAAAACAAAACAGTTTTCACTGGCTTAAAGTTTGATATTTGTATATATATAATTGCCTTCCCTGATGATGACTGATTCAGAAGGGCGTGGCATTTACTCAACATACTCTCATGGCATTCTTTCTCTCCAGTTTCCCAAGTAAGTATAGGGCTTTTATTTTTGAAATTAGTTTGGTTAATTGCAGTTGACCAGGGTGAACTGGCCAAATAGAACACCAAGTATCTTGAATGTACTTGTGTTGGCACAGGCATATATGAGATGAGAAAGTCAGAGACGGAGAATTCTCCTAGCTTCTCTTCCACTTTAGCCAGTGGCAAATGTCTTTTCTGAAAATAATAACAACATGCATTTGGTTTTGATTAATGTTATTAAATTTGTGATGAGCCACAGTTGGAGGTCATGGCTGCCATTTTGTAAAATAGGGTACTGGGGAAGGAAATGAGGTTAGGCAATTTCCTGGGCATGATTTTTCTTAATTTTATTCATAAAGGTAAGAATGCGCTTATAGGACACATGCATGTAATGTAATAATACTTCTCATCTCTGGCTGTACATTAAAATAACTTGGGGAGCACAGGCCGGGCGCGGTGGCTCACGTCTGTAATCCCAGCACTTTGGGAGGCCGAGGCGGGCAGATCACGAGGTCAGGAGATCGAGACCATCCTGGCTAACACGGTGAAACCCCGTCTCTACTAAAAATACAAAAAATTAGCCGGGCGTGGTTGCAGGCGCCTGAAGTCCCAGCTACTTGGGAGGCTGAGGCAGGAGAATGGCGTGAACCCGGGAGCCGGAGCTTGCAGTGAGCCACGATAGCGCCACTGCACTGCGGCCTGGGCGAAAGAGTGAGACTCCTTCTCAAAAATAAAAAATAAATAAATAAATAAAATAACTAGGGGAGCACTAGACAACTACCCCCTACCCGTTTCAGAGATGCTGATTTAATTGGCCTGGCAAACAACCAGGGCATCAGTAGTTGCCAGAGTTCTTCAGGTAATTCTGATTTGCCTGTGGGCATGAGAACCACCCGTGTTCCTGAAGACAGCATTTCCTGACCGATAGAGCCTTGAAATTAGTACAATGGAATCTGTATTCTAGTCCTGGCTTCACCAACTCGAGCAGTCTTAACCTCTGTGAAATTACATCAGTTCTTTAAGAAAACATAGTTGTTATTGTAACCAAGCTCTCAAATTCATTCTGCTCTAAGAACCTGGGATTCTAATTATCTCCTTCCAGAAAAAAAAAAAAAATAAAAAAAAATAAAAAACAAAAAAACTGATGTTTAATTACAGATATTAACATAATGTTTAAAATGTAAGAAATATAAATATGAATCAGATATTGTCTTTGACATTTGGTTATTCACTGGCTATTGTGGGATGCTGGGGGGGTGACAATGAGTTAACTTTAATAGAGTTTCATTAATACAAGTAAATCATGCAAAATAATGGCAGCAATCAATTGTCTTTTAAACAGAGAAGTCTTAATCTCACGAAGAAACTATGATTTGAGCTTAATCTCAAATAGGGATGTTGTGGGTTATAGAGCAGCATTTGCAAAGGCTCTGGAGAGTGCAGAAAATGTTTTGGGAGCAAATGGTTAAGGGTGGCCCCATTCATTGATCCTATAGACAAGAAGTTATGAAGGCTTCCCAGGACCAGATTGTGAATGGTCTTAAACTCAGGCACTCGTTCAAGTATAAGAGAAATAGTAAAAGTTTGATAGTGATATTAAAGAGCTTTGCATTTTACATTTTGAGAAATATTTCCCAGTTGCCCTCCAGGCTCCTTCCTGGGTCAGTGCTGCAGGGAGGCTTTAATTGGCAAGTCCAGGAATCAAACTCAAGTCTGAACACAAAATCGATGAGGTCCTTCTTAACCATCAGACCATACAGCCTCAGGCTTTTCATGTATACCATAATGAGAAAAATCCTTTCTACCTTATAACTTTGCTGTGATTGACTGTATAAGATAGTGCATGCATATTTTACTGCATGTTTGATACATATTAAGTGCTCAGTAAGTTATATATTTCTGTCCTGTGGTGGTTTCAACCTGGCAGCCTCTGTACCTGTGTTCCCTCCAGCAATGAAAGCATGCAGACTCAGCGTTTTTACCTGTACTGCTTAGTTACACCGTGATTGACAGCCTCCATTACCCAGATTCTTAGTATAATTTCTCAGTCCTCTCATTCAATTTAATTCAATAGTTACTAAAATGTTGCTAGTGCTCAGCAAACCATGTAGATGGCTGTGTATTAGGTATAAGAGGATGCAAAAATGAATATGGCATACTGTCTTCATTCCGGGAGCCTGCAATCCAATAGTGAAAATAGATATAGTCATACATATTTAATACAAGGCCAATGTGGACATAGCTTTGATTGCCTGCTGGAGGCAGAGAAAAGGCAGATGTGAAAATCTGATAGTTCTTTGTAGTTTATTTTTTAATTAGGCCTAAGTAAAATGGTTGGTTTAAGTTGTAAACATTTGACAAAAAGCCTAGCGTACTTTGGTTCAGAAATTTGAATTATAATCAAACTGCATATTAGAAAATAGAGGAAAACATGTCTAAATGCTCAGTTTGTGAATTGTATCTTTCAATAACCATGCAAAATAAAAACCAATGTATTAGCTTGACAATTGTTCTGCATTTCTACTACATCCAACATATCAAAATATGTTACAGAATTCAGTAAAGGAAAATGTGTTTCCTCCAATAAATTATCAAACAGCAACTCTTGTCAGTTTCTCTAACGTGTCTTAACTTCAAATCACTGATGTATTTACTCACTAAACACATCTATAAAAATGGCAATCCTGGAAAATTGTCTTGGGTAGTCTTTTGATTAGCATTGGTTTTTGTTTGTTTCTTCAATTTTATATAATTATTTTTCATAGTTACAGTCAATATAGGAAAATTGAAAGTTACCAGAAGCCTAAAATCTGTTAACACTTTGTACTAAAACTTGAATTCTTTAATTGGGATGTTTTTATCCTGTAAGCAATTTTTGCAGGTCACCTGATTCACATTAGCTAATCTCCTAGGGAAAATTAAACATACAGACATTATTTATTAAAGTGAACATCTCTACAAAATAATATTAATGACTAGAAATCCCTCAGAAAGCAAATATTAAGTGCTTTTTATCCATTTATTAACATTTGTTTTCAAGTTAAATTCGTATAACATTAAGATATCATAATTGTACTGTTTGTATCTTCCATCATACTGCACTGCCTTAGTGTTCTCATCTGTAATGCAATAATACATATTGAGTAAAGCTAAATCTGGCTTCCAACCTTAATTAAGAAAGTGCTGTTATATGCAGCAACACATAGGCCTTGCATTTCCCAATGCCCAGTGAAGACGTAAATTCCTCACTACCTGAATTAATGCTGGCACACAGGCACATAAGGGCCAGAATCTTCATCACCAGCTCATAATTTTTAATTGCTCGTTGGCAAAGTAACTAGGCACTCTAATGGGCACATACATAACCAAACATGCTGATGATGCTGTTTTTACATCTGAGGGTTCTATGTGTGCAAAAGAAGCCTTGAGGCGATAACAGAGTAATGCTGAACATGGCATTTTATGAACTAAGGAAAATTACTGAAAGACTAGAGACATAAATGAATATTGCCCCTCAGATAGAACTCATATATACTCTTCATACCAGAAACTCCTTTTTGATACTCAAAAGGTAGGCTCTTTTTCTGTGAACAAAGATAATATTTATAGTAGAGCTAGGAGGAAGATATTAAAATTGATAACACTCTGAAGAAGCTTGAGGTCAATGCTTTGGTAGGGGCATCCTAAGGGTGTCTTGGAGAAAGAATATTAAGGTATATTAAAGTCTTTTTTTTTTTGAGAGATGGAGTCTCACTCTGTCACTCAAGCTAGAGTACAGGCACCATCTTGGCTCACTGCAACCCCTGCTTCCTGGATTCAAGTCTCCATGGTACCTGAGATTACAGGTACCTGCCTCCATGCCGGGCTAATTTTTTTGTATTTTTAGTGGAGACAGGGTTTTGCCATGTTGGCCAGGCTTATTTTGAACTGCTGACCTCAAGTGATCCACCCATCTCGGCCTCCCAAATTGCTGGGATTACAGGCGTGAGCCACCATGCTTGGCCAGATATATGTCTTCTTTAGTGAATAGTAATTACAATTTACCCATAATTGGGCTGGAAGATAGTTGAACCTGTGTTGACTATAGGAGTCATACCCACCAATTCAACAAACACTTTCTGAGCAAACTCCTATTGCCAAATACTGTTTTATGTACTAGGGATAAATCATAAACAAGAATGATGTTTTCTGCTCTTGAGAATAGCAGTAAAAAGTAAAGTAAATAAACAAAGTCAACTTATAGTATTATGCTAAATATAGGAACATGTGATATGATAGGGACTTATTGGCTAGAGGATCAGTCTGAAAGCACGGATATCTTTGGGGTAATCCAGAAAGAGCAAGAACACCAGTGTGACTGGCACCAAATGATAATGGAAGAAAGGAGTTGGAGAGGTAGGCAGGGGTCAGCTCTTACAGAACTGCCCTTTGACAATGTGAGGAGTTTGAATTTTATTCTAAGTTTTATGCCATCAATTAGAGGCTTTATTAAGCAGGGTAAGCAAATGTAGACTCTAGAGTCTCTGCTTCTAAGGTTCACTGATGTATTTACAAGATCACTCTGATCATAGTGTCAAAACTATGTTGTAAGATGGTAGAGGCAAAAGTAGAAAGAGTCATTGGGATAATTCAAGCAAGAAATCAAGGTAATGTGGAGTTGGATATTAGCAGTGGAGATGGAGATAAAGGGACAGATTTAACATGTATTTAGGGGTTAGAGCCACAGGAACTCACATAGCGATTTGCCTGCTTCAGGCAATTAGGAGACCACATAAGACCTTTGAAGTGAATACAGATTGTTTGTAAGGGTAGAGAAGTTGCCACAAAACAAAGCATCATACCCAATTTTTTACAAAACCGTGTAGTGCCTCTACTACAGAAATAGTATAGGTAGTGCAGATTATAATACGTAAAGGAGAAGAAAAGACATGGAAGATAAATGCAGAAAAAAAATAATGAAATATTTAAGGGACAGAAGTCTGTGAGATGATTGTGGTGTGGAGGGAAAAAACAAAAAAACAGTTTGGGAGTCGGGAGTCAGGAGTCTTGAACTCGGAATCCATCTCAAGTACTAATCCAAGGTATAATTCTGAGAAATGAGCTTTATCTTTTGAAAGTCCTGTCTCCTCATTTGTAAAAACAAGAGTGATGTGGAAGAAGATTGTCTCTATAGTCATTAATAGCTTAAAATGTTCATTACCCCATTAGTCTTTTGCTTTAGAAAAATAATGGCTGAAAGATGCATGATGAAAGGTTATATAATTATGTGTCCTAAACAACTTTTTTTACTAAATGACAGTATATTTTAAACTTAGAAGAGTTAAGAACTTAGAAAAGAGTAAATTTTATCCATATGAAATGCAACAGTGTTTTACTTAAGGAATAGTGAAATTGTGGATATTTGCCTTAAGTATTGATATAGTTATCCATTCTCCAAATAGTTAATTAATTTCCTATGTACTAGTCTCCATAAATATAAACATTTTTACATGGTTAGATAAAATCATATATAAATGAATCATTATATAGCACTTACCATGTACTAGGGCCTAAGCACTTTAGAATTATTAATTAATTCTCAAGATAGTTGTACAAGACAAGTATTGTTTTCTTCCGTTCCACGGATGAGAAAAATGAGACTCAGAGAAATTAACTAACTTGTCTAAGGTCACAAAGTTCATAAGTGGATGGGCCAAGATTTGGATCCAGGATTTCTGGTTCTAAGGTCTCTGCCCCTAAATGCTATATTATGTCTCAGATTTATAAATGAAAGACTGTGTTCTTTCTACGAGAATTTAATGCAGAGAAGAAGTTTCTATATTTTTATGATAAATTATTCTCCATCATTTTGGGAAAAAACAAAGACACTTAAATGCATGGAAAGGAATTATGAAGTTAAAGGGAAAATTTATAAGTCAAAGACTTTTTATGCATTCAGCAGAGTTGATTGAATAAATAGAACATACAATACAGATTTATTTACAGAATCCACAGTAGAGTAAGTTTCAAGTGGATTCATTTACAACAGACATTTTGCCTACTAATCTTTACAATCAGCTGAGTAGAGTAGTTTAGAAGATAGGATCTTCCTAAGGGATAAAGGGAGAAGGGGAGAAATGTTATTGGATATATTTTAGAACTTATATTTTCCATTAAAAATACATAGAAAAATTGGGCAATTATAAGTTTGTAACTGTTGTAAATCTTGGACTTACTTCAAACCATCAACTAGGTTACCACAAAATTAAATTCACTTGTTTCACAAGAGTACTCTTATTCCAGTCAGTTGGAAAATGTAGAAAGGCTTGTTTCTTCTGGATTACCTTTATGCCACAAACCAAACATAACCTATTGCTTTTGCTTGTTTTTCTTTGGTTTGATTTCTATGAGGGAATAGAAAAGTTAAAAATGTTAAGTATGAAATTTTAGATAAGATCTAAATAGAAAAGTTTAAAATATTGAGTATGAAATTTTAGATAAGAACAGACATTGAAAAACTTAAACATGTTTGTTGAATTATAAAGTGCCCTTTCAATTACATAAGAGAATATATTTATTAAATATAATTATAGTATTATACTATACATTTTAAATTCTATTTTTTGGGAAATGGCAATTCATTTACTATGTACAGATTATCCTTGAACAATATGTGTTTGAACTGCATGGCTCCACTTAGACGTGGATTTTTTTCAACTAAACACAGATCCAAAGCACAGTATTCATGGAATGGGAAACCTATGTAAACAGAAGGTTGACTTTTCATATGCACGGGTTTCACAGGGCTGACAGTGAGGCTTGAGTATGGGAAGATGGTATACCTAGGGGTCTTGGAATCAATACCCCACTTATACTGAGGGAGGACTATACATCACTGGAATATTTGGTTAGCCATTACAGCTATTTTCCTAACTATTTTGTGTATAGGAGAGCTTCTTTCTTAGCAATGAAAATTTTTGTGGGCTGATTGACCTCAGGTAGTTAACTTTTAATCATTGCTCATAATGATCCAGACACCATGCTAAACATGTTACATAAATTACATTATGCATCATCTCAACAGATAGTTATAATACTATTCCTGTCTCCATTTTACAAAAGAATAAATTCAGACTTACAGGGGTTAAATAACTTACATAAGGCAATATACTTCAGCCAATAGGATTTGAATGTAAGGCTTCTGCATTAAAAGATGCAAACATCCTGTCCACAATGATATGGTCAATATTATTAAGAATATTAAATATTAAATATATCTAATAGTTATGTCTAAGTCGCACTTAAAGTTTGTCTTGTTTTTTGCCCTCAGTCTATTCTAAGACTATTTTTAAAATTGTTTATCTTTACAATGCCACTTTTTTCTGTTCTCACCTTCATCGTCTTTGTTTAGTGATAAATATTTCTTGTCTGGGTCAATGACTTTGTCTCCTACCTGGTCTCATTGCTTCTTTTCTCACGCCTCTAATAAATTTGGTATACTGTCAACAGAATCCATGTATGTAAACTCTTTATCCTTAGTTCAAAAACTTCTGTGTTTAGCATAACCGTGGAATTCTTTAGGCTGCCTTATAAGACTCTTGATAACCATACTCTATTAACTACCTTATATATTCCATCTTTATACCATTCACTTTTTGTTTTATTTGAGTTAGTTTCCTCTCTTTATATAGAATTTTGTGATACTCATTTCCATGCTTACATCTATTTGCTCATTCTTCTTATTCTACCTTTCCATAGAAAAGGTCCAGTTAAAATGCTTCATCTCCAGGCTAAGAAGCTGATTCGAGCTACTCTACTTGATACTAATTTTTACCTTGTTGAAACTCTAGGCGTTTATTAATATACCGCCAATGAGTTATTTAATCTCAGTGTCTAATATTATTTTATAAGTTGAGGTTTATACTCATTATCTCTTCAGGGACTAGGTTTTATTCAACCTATACCCCCCTACTTCTCTATTAAATCCTGAATGAATGGTAACTACAACTTATTATACATTTATCAAAGTTATTCCACTTCAGAATAATCAAAGAGGATTGTACTTGATAATGCAGTATTAGCCAAACAGTTCTTGCAATAACACTGTTATTTTTATATTAATTCTGTAGTTTGTAAAAGTGCAAAAATGAAAATTACACATGCTTTCAAATTAAAATATGTAGTCAAACATTAGAGCTGAATATATTCATCAATATAGCAATTTGAGACAAAAGTACTAAAATTGCAGGCTTCAACATAAAAGGGTATATTACAATTTGTAAATAACTCTAAATAGTCAGTTCTTGATTATGGTATTTCTTTGATAATGGATACAGTAAAATGTTATGTTAATTCCAGGTGTCTTTTGCAAGTGTTCTTTCCCCCTTAAAGAAGCTGTATCAGAATATAATGTAGCAATATTGACTGAACATAAAAAAATCGGTTGTATAAGTCAAAGAATATCAAGGGTCACTTATTTATTTAGTTAGTCATTTATCATATACTTATTGAACACCTAATATTTGCAAAGTACGGTCTTAGAGTATGGAAATTTTAATACAAAGATAGTTTATTCTCACAAGTGCCCATACTCTGATGTTAAGATGGTCAAGGAATCAAGCCACTGCAAAACAATCAAATACTTGTATAATAGCAGCACATGTGATATGCAACAGGAACAGAGAGGAGAGACAAGTTTGTGTATGTTGATAATGCATTTGTCTGGTCCAGTAGATTATTTTACCTCAGTGACTATAATATGTTCCAATTTATGGAAATTTGATATGCATATGTATAAAATTGATTAACTGGAGGGTTTGTGTTGCATAAAAGAAGACATGCTAAGAATTTTTCTGCTATGTTTAAAATATTTATACATAGATGAACATGTGTAAAAAATGATTTACACAAAATTTTGTATGTGTACAGCTTTTGATTAATGGAATGGATTTATAGCTTTGTAATAGAAGACTGTCCTTATGGTTCCAGGTTTTCCAATAGAAACACTTGTTATAGGTTCATGAAATGCTATAACTGCTTTTACAGAAGAGCTCCTGCTTGCCATGAAAATTGGATTATCCAAGCACCAGCTTACAAATGATCTGCCTGGGTGATAAATAGTCATTGGGAAACTCAGGCTCAGGCCAACAGCATTAATGTATGGAATGGCTATATAGGGGGATTTGATATGAGCCAAATCAAGGAACCGTATTCCAATCAGACCCATCACATCTGTAAAACTGACATGCCCTAGTCTCTGGTGATTACAGAGCCACATAGCTATTGCAAGCAGGGCATTAGAAGTTCTGAATCTTGAGTGTCTGCTGTTGCTGCATATAGCATTTCACCATTGAAGGTGCCCTTGTAATCCATGAGAATCTGTCATATCCAAACCATGCTGAATCAGTATAGGTATTCTACTTGTACTGGATAGAAGATGCTGTTCCAGTTGTCTTCAATTCAATATTTACAGAACATTCCAATGAAATGTTGATTAAAGTTTTGGCAAGCTATTTTAAAATATTAATGGAAAGATGGTAAATAAACTATTTAGTTACACGAATAGTTGTTATTCAATATAAAACCCTAATTGAAATAAATAATACAAAATAAAACTCAAAATATCATTATGAAGTTCAAGCACTACAGCTGTACTGTAAAAATGGAGGGCTGCAGGCTGGGTGCAGTAGCTCATGCCTATAATCCTAGCACTTTGGAAGGCCATGGTGGGTGGATTGCCTGAGCTCAGGAGTTCAAGACCAGCCTGGGCAACATGGTGAAACCCCATCTCTACTAAAATACAAAAAAATTAGCTGGACATGGTGGTGCATGCCTGTAGCCCCAGTTACTTGGCAGGCTGAGGCACGAGAGCCCTGGAGGCGGATGTTGCAGTGAGCCGAGATCACACCACTGTACTCCAGCCTGGGTAACAGAGCAAGACTCTGTCTTAACTGAAAAAAAAAAAAAAATGGAGGGCTACATATGGTGGAAATACATTGGAAACATCCATCTACTTTTCAACCAATGGTTCAATGATACAAATAATCATTTGAACCTTGTATGATAAATACAAACACATATTATCTGAAAACTTACCCATGGGGAAGATGGATTAGATTAAAAAGTTTAGAAATTTTAAGTCATATTGTAGTATATTATCTTTACAATTTTGAAGACAGCAGATAGTGAATATTTTGAATGTCTGCTTTGCTGTTATTCTATAATATTCTCATGTAATTTTGACTAATAAGTGTACATTAACTATGTGTACAAGCAATGATACATTCATATTTGCACCTCTGCTTTGTCTGCAGTATTGTTCCAGTGAATTAGCACACACAGAATACTTAGTATTAAGTAATTAACAATAGAATTGAGAAGAGATGCCTCTTTATATGAAATGAGAAATAACAGGTATTAAGATGAGGATGCATATGATAATTGCAATGGTAGGCTACAGAGGAAGAGATAAATGTGGTAATTATTACCAAGAATGTCTCATGTCACACACACACACAAACACACACACACACACACGTATTTGTATAATGAAAAGATGTACCAAAGTTTCAGCATAAGAATCAGAGAGACCTGGCTTTGAGAGCCTGGCTTGCTTACATATCAGCTCTGCCTGAGCTTTCATCTCCCTTTTTGTAAAATGAGGACATTAATACTCACATCATTGGGTTTTTGTAAGACTTAAATAGAATAAATATATAAAACATCAATTTGTACTGGATGAAAATTGTGATTATTATATTGATTGCCAGCATGATTAATAACTTTCTATAAAAATGTATGCTTTCCTTGCTTAGTAAAAATTGTACAGTTATAATTCAATAATTTCTATGTTATTTCCCTGTCCTATTCAACTACAGAAATGAAACAAAATATATGACAGTGGGACATTCAAAATTTTCAGATTGAAAAATAGATTGTAAATTTGTTGCTAAGGCAGCAGAAGATAGGATTGTCAAACTTTACTGAGGTGTCAGAGCATGTGATACTTTGAGCAGTGATGAGTGAGTTTGGTCAAAATGTTCAAATCACACATACAATTCATTCAATTGAATACGATTCAATTCTAGGTTGAAAGATGAATGTCTTACTTATTTTTTACAGAAAATGAGGTGACCACATAAAACATTTTAATGAAATAAAAGTTGTGTAATACATTTTTATTTCTAAGTTTTGAATAAATCAATATTAGTTTCACCTCTTACAAAAAAGAAATATGGTTAAGATAATATAAAACAGTTAGTTAAAACCATATATGCCAATTAAATCTTACTAAAGACTGTTTTGTTATAGTAGTTATTTATAATCTGAATATCCTTATTATATTAGTTTGTTCTTACACTGTTACTAATATAAAGAACTGCCAGAGAATGGGTAATTTATAAAGAAAAAATGTTTAATTGACTCACAGTCTGCATGGCTGGAGAGGTCTCAGAAAACTTACAATCATGGGGGAAGGCAAAGGAGAGGCAAGTACCTTCTTCACAAGGTGGCAGGAAAAATGAGAGTGAAGTGAAGAGGGAAGAGCCCCTTATGCAACCTTCAGATCTCATGAGAACTCACTCACCATCACAAGAACAGCATGAGGGAAACTGCCTCCATGATCCTATCACCCCCCACCAGGCCCCTCCCTTGACATGTGGGGATAATGGGGATTACAGTTTGAGATGAGATTTGGGTGAGGACATGGAGCCAAACCGTATCACTCACCAATTATTCTTTAAAAGTGTGATTCACTCCATCACTTCCCTAGATTGCAAAATAAGCACAGTGTTCCAAATATAATGGGTAACTAATGATGAGAACTCAGATTATGGGTTAGAATGGACCTCTGTCTAACTTTTGGCTTTTTCCATATGGCCTTGAGCAAATGTTCCAGTTACTCAGTGCTGCATAAAAAAACACCCCCAAATTTAATTACTTAAGACAACACTGATCATCTATTTTGCTCACAAATCTGTAATGTGAGCCAGGATTGGCAAGGGCAGCTCATCTCTGCCCCATGCAGCATCAGCTGGATTGGCAGGAGTGGGGACTGGAGGATCCACCTTCTAGATGGGTTCCTCAATTGTCTGGCAAATTGGTGCTGGTTGTCAACCAAGAGCTCAGCCAGAGCTATGAGCAAAGAACCTAAATTCTTCTCCACGTGGCCATCTCCATGGCTGCTTGGTCTTCCTCCTGCCACATGGGTAGTTTCTAAAAGTAAGCATCCTGAAGAATCAGACAAAGGCTCTATTACCTTTTATGACTTAGCCTAGGAAATCATATAAAGTCACTTCTACTATAGTCACAAGCACATGGATTTCAAGAGAAGAGAACAGAGGCCTAACAGTTTTGTGCAATGAGTGTCTATAAGAAATTGTCAAAAGAACATATGTTTTGAAATATATTGTTGGGGCATTGTTTTGGAAAACAATCTGCCACAGTACATTATTTAATATTACTTAGCTTCAGGTTCCTCATCTTAATAATAAAATGGTAGACACCCTTCTGATCATTTTACACATATGACATTTATTAAACCCTCACAACCACTCCTGAGTTAAGTGCTATCTTTTATTCCCATTGTCTTAGTCAGTTTGGGCTTCTGTAACAAAATACCATAGACTGTGTGGCTTAAACAGTAGAGACGTATTTCTCACAGTTCATAAGGCTGAAAGTCCACGATCAAGGCACCAGCAGATCTGGTGTATGGTGAGTACCCTCTTCTCTATTTGCAGATGGCTATCGGGTGGGCGCCGTGGCTCATGCCTGTAATCTCAGCACTTTGGGAGGCTGAGGCGGGCAGATCACGAGGTCAGGAGATCGAGACCATCCTGGCTAACACGGTGAAACCCCGTCTCTACAAAAAAAATACAAAACAAAAAATTAGCCAGGCATGGTGGCGGGCGCCTATGGTCCCAGCTACTCGGGAGGCTGAGGCAGGAGAATGGCGTGAAACTGGGAGGCGGAGCTTGCAGTGAGCTGAGATCCTGCCACTGCACTCTAGCCTGGACGACAGAGCGAGACTCCGTCTCAAAAAAAAACAGAAAAGAAAAAAAGCAGATAGCTATCTTCTGCTGTCCTCACATGTAAGAGAGCAGAGACATCTGGTTTCTTCATTCCCTTATAAGGGCACTAATCCCATTTAAACCTCCATCCTCATGACCTAATCACTTCCCAAAGTCCCCATCTTCAAATATGATTGCACTGGGGGTTTTAGGCTTCAACCTACAAATTTTGGGGGGACATAAACACACTCAGTCAATAACACCTATTCTACAGAAGAGAAAACTGATGCACATAAAAATAAGTCACCTTAAATGACAGAGCGAGTAAACTAAAGAAACAGAACTCAAACGCATGTGATCTAGTTTCAAAGGCCACATTCTTTATTTGCTTTGTAGTTAATTTTTGTAAGAATAACCAAAATGTTATATGTAAAGTGAGTAGCAAAATGCCTGGCTCATTCTGAACGTTCAATAATTATAAATGGTTTTGTTGTGGCTATTATTACTAATATATCTCATAGTAAGTTACTGGATGTATTCTTTTTGAAGACGTTTTTCTTTATTCATAAAAACAAATTCAGTCTGACTTAAAGGGTATGCAATAAAGGAATATTGAAAGAAAAGGTGACAAACTGTCATAACTAGATGGTCTACACAAAATAGTGAAACAATAATACGAATCTCTGACTAGGGGATAAAAATACTGAATAGTATTTCATTTCAAGATACTTGGGAATCTGATTATAGATTCACTGAGCAAATTTTTTAAAACCACATATAAAGAAAGTAATATTAATGTGGGATTAAGTATGGTTGACTAAAACATATCTGGGAATATAAAATTAAGTAAAAATCACGTTAGAAGATAAATGTTGGAACATTTAAAGGGTGAACAATATAAAAACAACATAGTGGCTTCTCTGTTGTATGAGTATTATTACCAGATTATATTCAAAATGGTAATAAAAATTTAGCCTAATCCTAAAAACTGTTGATGTAAGTCTTTTGGTCTGCATACCTTATCTTAACTTCCAGAACAGAAATGCTTACCTTATTCTCACACTAGAAACAGCTTTAGAATTTTAACTTTGCTTGTCACTGGCCTAAGACTACTAAACTATTTCTGACTCTTTTCCAAATAATGCCGTAATCTTGACAATTGTCCATCTCTTAAGTGTATGTGCTTTTTTTTTAAATCATCTTTAACATATAAATTATAAATCTATGAATGAGAAAAGATGATAAAAGATAAATTGAAGTATAATACATTCACTTTATGCTTATTAATGGCAACTTACCTGAGTTTACCAGTATGGAAATGTATATTCAATTCAGGATATTCAGGAATGTGGTGATAGTTTTCCTGTGTGTTTGTGTGTATATAAAGCCCCTGTTTCTAAGTTCATGTGTCAAAATAGCCACATCAAGAAACAAACTAACTGAAAACAACAGTATATGATTTCTATGTTGATGTCCTCTTCTTTACATAACGAGAAGTTTAAAAACCTGACTGCTTGTCTGATACCTAGGTGCTGGTCTTGGTCTAGTTCTTAAGTCTTTGGCATGTTAAGTAGAATAAAATCCACACGTGTGCATTTGAGAGTAAACCCAAGAGTTCATAAACAAGTTTATGGATTGCTTTTCTAAGCTTCTGTCTCTCTCCATGTTCTCCGGGTACTTTCTGGTTTCCTGTGGTTTCTCTTTAATATCCCTTGGCAAGAAGGCTGAGGCTTTATATCCTCCACTCTGCTGTGCCCGTCTGCAACTACATTCACTTCCAGGGCCATGTGAGAGGAGGACAGAGAGAAAAAGAAACACAACGGAGGTTGAACCAACCCTCTTGGAACCACAGCTTCAGTGAATAAACAAGAAAGTTTACTTTCTTAAGAATTTTGGCTCCTGTGTTTCCCATTTCTGGCCACCACTACCACCATCACTATGTGATTGCTTGAGGACTGGGCAAGAGTTAAGCAAGAAAAGAAAAAATGGGTGGGGAATTGCCACATTCTCTCTGAGCATTAGGAATCCTGATTCCCACTTCTAAAGCTAAAATGAGCAGGCTTATCCTGGAGCTGTCTATGGCCTGGTGTCCACTTCCAAGTTTCCAGTTCATTCAGGCCAGGAGACAGTTGAGTGGGAATTAGCAAGATGAGAACAATGGTAAATTTATTATCAGCCCAGCAATACTTCACATTTTGGTCTTCTCCAATGTGCCTACTTCTACTTCGAGTCCTCAAATTGCTGCTTTGTGTATTCTGTCTAGATTTTATAGTTAAGTGGGAGAAAAAGGATGCCATGTGTTTACTCTATCCTTTCTAGAACAAGAGCATTTTACTCTGATTCTTTGGGATAAAATTGATGTAACCTGCAGTTTATTTATGTAGGTCTAATGGTTTTTCTATTTGTTTATTCAGTGGGAAGTTCATTAAAGCATTTATCTGATGACAGTAAGAAATTGGAATTACTACCAGTACTCCTTTATATACATTATCTAATCATAATCTCATGTGTTCTTTGTGTGTGTGTGTGTGTGTGTGTGTGAGAGAGAGAGAGAGAAGGAGTCTCACTTTGTTGCCCAGTCTGGAGTGTAGTGGTGCAATCTCAGCTCGCAGCAACCTCCGCCTCCCAGGTTCAAGTGATTCTCATGCCTCAGCCCCCCAAGGAGCTGGAATTGCAGGTGCCTGCCACCATGCCTGGCTAATTTTTGTATTTTTAGTAGAGACAGGGTTTCACCATGTTGGCCATGCTGGTCTCAAACTCCACACCACAAGTGATTTACCCACCTTAGCCTCCTAAAGTGATAGGGATTACAGTCTTGAACCACCTCACCCGGCCTCAAGTATTCTTTATAGTAGCCATCCTCTGAAGAAAGTTGGATTAAATATTTTGAAGCACTATTGCTATATGCCCAACAGAAAAGCATGGAGTGCCACTGCACTCCAGCCTGGGCAACAAGAGCGAAACTTTGTCTCAAAAAAAAAAAAGAAAAGAAAAGAAAAGAAAATTAGTGATATTTCAATCACTGTATTCATATTTAGTTTGCCTTTAATATATCTCTTTCTCTAAAAATTTATTTTGACTTTTGCCATATATATGACATTTTCATTGTTATTTTAAGCAATCACATAAAGTTTCTCAAATTATAAGCATATTTTGAAATAAAAATTTCAAAACATATTTCAGAAATGAGGATATGTTTGTAATTTGATTATTCTTAACTGAATATACAAGCTTATTATTTATAGACTTGGATTTGGTGAATTTGAGAATTTCATTGGATGCTATGAGGTTATTTGGAAGAAACAACATATGTGTGTTTATTCACCCTTAAGTTTTGCAGTTTTCTTATGTTTAAATTCCTTTATCTTCCCTGCTTTTGCCAATAACTCGACAATAATATTTATTGTACAGCAGCATCTAGGAAAACATAAATGATACTGTTTTGGCCAGTTTCTTAAA
The DNA here is from genome assembly GCF_009828535.3 of Hylobates moloch. Taxonomy (NCBI): domain Eukaryota; kingdom Metazoa; phylum Chordata; class Mammalia; order Primates; family Hylobatidae; genus Hylobates; species Hylobates moloch. Next base: position 64,306,361 of record NW_026652279.1, on the reverse strand, counting down.
GTTCCTTCAAGAATCCTATTATTTTGAGAAATGACACATATCATATATTTTACTGATAAGTCATGCAGGTTTATCTAAAATTACAGGCCATTGAACACCATGAGGGAAAAGCAGTCAATTATATTAATATCAGTTCCTGACACACAAGACTCAATTCAATATTTCCTCAAACAATGAGAACCACACAGCATGATATGCTAGCTAGGATTTCTCATGTTATTTTTTTTTGTCTTCCAGTTCTCTGATAATAAGGATAAGCCTAAAAACACTGCTAACAATATATAGTCTAACCACTCAATTGTGAAAGTATGAGTAGAACAGATTATTCATTTCTTATTTTTTGTTTTATTAGAGACATACTTTGTGTGTGTGTGTGTATGTGACTGAAAGTCACAGTCTTCAGCTGTGTTTCAATCAATACTTCAATGTTCTGATTTCAATTTTCTGTGGATAATGAAATTTCAAACATCTATAAGGGAAATTGTTTTATGAGATAATTAGTGTAGCCAGGTGTGGTGGCAGGCATCTGTAATTCCAGCTACTCAGGAGGCTGAGGCAGGAGAACTGCTTGAACCCGGGAGGCGGAGTTTGCAGTGAGCTGAGATTGTGCCACTGCACTCCAGTCTGGGCAACAAGAGCAAAACTTCATCTCAAAAAAGAAAAGAAAAAGAAAAAAAAGAAAATTAGTGATATTTCAATCACTGTATCCATATTTAGTTTGCCTTTAATATATATCTTCTCTAAAAATTGACTTTTGCCATATGTGTGACATTTTCATTGTTATTTTAAGCAATCACATAAAGTTTCTGAAATTATAAACATATTTTGAAATAAAAATGTCAAAACATATTTCAGAAATAAGTATATGTTTGTAATTTGATTATTCTTAACTGAATATACTTCCTTCAATTATATGATCTGAAATTTAGGAAGGTAAAAGCTTTTTGTTAAACACAGTTTACTGAACATACTAGTTTACCTCTATTCCTTTTTGACAATTCACTAACAGGAATAAGGGTATATAGAATGTTTACTCTAACAAGAACAAAGCAAAAGAGAAAGGGAAAATAAACTACATCAGGTGAGAAAAGTCAATGTCTGTATTAGGTCATTTCTTTATTGCTATAAGGAAGTACCTGAGATGGGTAATTTACAAAGAAAAGAGGTTTAATTGGCTCATGATTCTTCTGGCAGTACAAGCATGGCTCCAGCATCTGCTTCTGGTGAGGGGCTCAGGAAGCTTCTAATTATGGTAGAAGGAGAAGGGGAGGCTATACATCACATTGTGTGAGCAGGAGCAAGGGGTGGGGAAGTTGTTTTCCTAGACTTTTAAAAAACCTTATCTCACATCAACTAACTGAGCAAGAACTCACTTATAAACAGGGGATGCTTCTAAACCATTCATGAGGAATCCACCTCCATGATCCCTTCATCTCCCACCAGGCCCCACCTCCAGCACTGAGAATCACATTTCAACATGAGATTTCAAGAAGACAAATATCCAAACCACATCAATGTCAACAAATTTCAGAAAATGAAAATCAAGTGGAGGATCAGTAACTCATGTGGCAGTGGAAATTAGTATGACTACTGCAGGGGGATAGGCCCCTTTCATCTCATGCATTTCTTTTGGGCATATAGCAAGGAGTGGAACTGTTATATCAAATGGTAGGCCTATGTTCATCTATAGTAAGTACTGCCAAACAGTTCTTTAAAGTGGTAGCACCAACTTAAACTCCTGCAGTGATATTTTAGAGTTCGTATTGCTCCGTATTCTCAGAAACATTTGGTATTGTGTGTTTATTTCATCTTAAGTATTCTGGTGGAGGTGGTAGTATTACATTGCACTTTAAAATAAGTTATGTAAATATGTCTTTGAGAAACTAGATATAGTAGATAGGAAAAGGACATTATAGAAGACAGTGAAATATGAAGACAGAAAAATAGGAATTTAGGATGACTCAAGCAGTCTGATTTTAACTTTTGGTCAAGATGGAGTAAGTTCTACTATCTGAGATAAGAAAACTCATTTAAAATATGTGGGAAAAAACATATTTAAGACATGAGACATCAGATAACCAAGAGATAGTAATTAAAAGAGGAAAGCCCTACAATTTCCCCAACTTACTATTTAGGGTAAATTTTTAGGCCCTGGCACAGGGAGAAAGGACCCTGATAAAACCTTATAAACTCCTTAATGGACTATTAATTGAGAAGACAGATCTGAGGGTTCAGGGAAATCAAGGTAGTAAAATTTCACAACATCAGTATGACAGAGAAAAGGGCTTTCCAAAAGACAACTCCAGAGAGGTGCAGAGGTTCTCTGTGAGTGCTCACCTAAATTTTACTAATAAAAAAAAATTCAACAAAGAAGATAAAACAGATTGTAAAAAGTATGTCACTTTTCTAAAAGAACATAGGAAAAGAGGAAAATAACAAAGACATGGGACAAATGCAAAGCAAATAGCAAGGTAGAATTGAACCTAAGAATATCAGTAATAACGTTAAATATAAATGATCTAAATACCCAAATTAAATGCCATAGATTGTCAAATAGTATTTTTTACAAGACCCAGGTATGTGCTGCTTCCAAGAAACAGACTTTAAATATAAAAATGGAAATATCCTAAAATGAAGAGGTATAAGAAAACTTCTGGGATTGACAGACATATTCACTATCTTGATTGTGCAAAGTTTTCACAGTTGTGTAGATTTATCACAATACCCAATCGTATGCTTTATTTGAAGTTTTGTATATGCCAATTATACTTCAGTAAAGCTGTGAGAAAATAATATGGTCCATGTAGGGAGTGGCACGAAGTATAAAATTTCTCTAGCAGTGGAAGGTGAGTTTGGAAAAATAGATGTGAGTCCATCTCTGAAGGAACTTAAATGCTAATCTCAGTTTGGATTTTATTTTAGAAACCAAGTATTGGCATATTTTTTTCTGTGAAAAGCCATAGACTATATACTTTAGACTTTGAAGTCAGAGTCAAAAATCTAGAATATCATATACTTATATAATCATTTAAAAATATAAAGCCTGGGTGCAGATGCTCATGCCTGTAGTCTCAGCACTTTGGCAGGCTGAGGCAAGGCAGATCACTGAAGCACAGAAGAGTGGGACCAGCTTGAACAATATGGCAAAACCCCCTCTCTACAAAAAATACAAAAAGTAGCTGGGCATGGTGGTGCATGCCTGTAGTCCCAGCTACTTGGGAGGCTGATGTGGGAGGACCACCTGAGCTTGGGAGGTGGAGGCTGCAGTAAGCTGTGATCGTGCCACTGCACTCTAGCCAGGATGAAAGAGTGAGACCCTATCTTGAAAAAAAAAATGTAAAACCATTCTTAGCTCTCAGTCTGTGTATTAGTCAATTTTCATACTGCTATAAAGAACTGCCTGAGACAAGGTAATTTATAAAAAATAGAGGTTTAATTGACTCACAATTCAGTATGGCTGGGGAAGCCTTAGGAAACTTATAGTTATGGCAGAAGGCGAAAGGGAAGCAAGGCACCTTTTTCACAAGACAGGAGGAAAGAGAAGTGCCTAGCGAAGTAGGAAGAGCCCCTTATAAAACCATCAGATCTTGTGAGAAGTCACTCACTATCATGAGAATAGCATGAGGGAAACCACCCCCATGATTCAATTACCTCCACCTGGTCTCTCCCTTGACACATAAGGATTATAGGGATTATAATTCAAGGTGAGACTTGGTTGGGGATAAAAAGCCTAACCCTATCATTCTGTCCCTGGCCCCACCCAAATATCATATCCCTTTCACATTATGATACCTTCCCAACTGTCCCCCAAAGTCTTAATTCATTCCAGCATTAACCCAAAATTCCATGTCCAAAGTCTCATCTGAGAAAAGGCAAGTCCCTTCAACCTATGAGCCTGTAAAATCAAAAGCAAGTGAATTAGCTTCTAGATACAGTAGGGGTACAGGCATTGGGCAAATACACCCATTCTGAATGGGAGAAATTGACCAGAACAAAAGGGCTCCAGGCCTCATGTAAGTCTAAAATCTAGTGTGGCAGTCAAATCTTCAATCTGCAGAATGATCTCCTTTGACTCCTTGTCTCACTTTTAGGTCATCCTGATGCAAGAGGTGGGCTCCCACAGTCTTGGACAGCTCTACCTCTGTGGCTTTGCAGGGTACAGCCCCACTCCTGGATGCCTCTATAGGCCGGCATTGAGTATCTCTGGCTTTTCCAGGCACATGGTGCAGGCTCTCGGTGGTCTACCATTCTGGGGTTTAGTGGATGGTGGCCCTCTTCTCACGGCGCCACTAGGCAGTACCCAAGTGGGGACTCTGTGTGGGGGCTCAAACCCTACATTTTGACCCTCTTCATTGCCCTAGTAGAGGTTCTCCATGAGGGCTTCACCCCTGCAGCAGACTTCTGCCATATAATAAAATATTATACTAAATGTTAATCCAGGCATTTCCATACATCCTCTGAAATCTAGGTAGAAGCTCCCAAGGCTCAATTCTTGTCTTCTGTGCACCTGAAGGCCCAACAGCACATGGAAGCCGCCAACACTTGGGGATTGCAACCTCTGAAGCAGTGGCCCAAGCTGTACCTTGGCCCCTTTTAGCCACGGCTGAAGCTGGAGTGACTGGGGTGCAGGGTGCCATGTTCCAAGGCTGCACAGAGCAGCTGGGCCCTGGGCCCAGCCCATGAAACCTTTTTTCCCTCCTAGGCCTCCAGATTTGTGATGGGAAATGCTGCCGTGAAAATCTCTGAAATGTCCCGGAAATATTTTCTCCATTGTCTTGGCAATTAACATTCAGCTCCCTGTTAGTTATGCAAATTCCTGCAGGCAGCTTTAATTTCTCCCCAGAAAATGGGTTTTTATTTTATTTTTTTTTATTTTTTATTTTTGAGACGGAATCTCACTCTGTCGCCCAGGCTGGAGTGCAGTGGCGTGATCTCAGCTCACTGCAAGCTCCGCCTCCCAGGTTCATGCCATTCTCCTGCCTCAGCCTCCAGAGTAGCTGGGACTACAGGCGCCCGCCACCACGCCTGGCTAATTTTTTGTATTTTTAGTAGAGACGGGGTTTCACCGTGGTCTCGATCTCCTGACCTCGTGATCCACCCACCTCGGCCTCCCAAAGTGGGATTACAGGCGTGAGCCACCGTGCCCAGCCAGGGTTTTTATTTTCTATTGTATCATCAGGTTGCAAATTTTCCAAAATTTTATGCTCTACTTCCCTTTTAAACATAAGTTCTAATTTCAAACCATCTCTTTGTGAATGTATAAAACTGAATGCTTTTAAGAGCACCCAAGTAACATCTTGAATGCTTTGCTGCTTAGAAATTTCTTCTGCTAGGTACCCTAAATCATCTCTCATGAGTTCAAAGTTCCACAGATCTCTAGGACAGGAACAAAATGCCACCAGTCTCTTTGCTAAAGCATAACAAGAGTCACCTTTATTCCAGTGCACAACAAGCTCCTTATCTCCATCTGAGCCCACCTCAGCCTTGACTGATATCACTATCAGCATTTTGGTCTGAGTCATTCAACAGGCCTCTAGGAAGTTCCAAACTTTCCCACATCTTCCTGTCTTCTTCTGAGCCTCCAAACTGTTCCAACTTTTGCCTGTTACTCATTTCCAAAGACGCTTCCACACTTTTGGTATCTTTATAGCAGTACCCCACTCTCTTTGGTACCAATTTACTGTATTATTCCATTTTCATACTACTATAAAGAACTGCCCAAGATTGAGTAATTTATAAAGGAAAGAGGTTTAATTGACCACCAGTGTAACATGTCTGGAGAAGCCTCAGGAAATTTACAATCATGGCAGAAGGCAAAGGGGAAGCAACGGAACTTCTTCACAAGGCAAGAGGAAGGAGAATTGCCTAGAGAAGCGGGAAGAGCCCCTTATGAAACCATCTGATCTTGTGAGAACTCACTCAATATCACAAGGACAGCATGGAGGAAACCACCCCCATGATTCAATTATATCCACCTGGTCTCTCCCTTGACACAGGGGGATTATGAGGATTATAATTCAAGATGAGATTTGGATGGGGATGCAAAGCCTAACCAAATCAGTCTGTACGATTCTGTGCAGTGGTCTGGTTTTGCAAAAAGGCTAAACTCTTACTATAGACAATAGAGAATAGCATGGCCATATCTACTATTTAGAAATGTAACTTGCAGAAACTGTGGAGTGGATATGAACAGGGAGAAAGCAGAGACAGGCAGACCTGAGATGAATGTACTATTCCAAAAGATGTAGTGATTTAAATAATAAATCTTTATTATTATTGGGGAAAACTTAAAAGTAGAAATTAAAAAGGTAATGCAGGCCAGGTGCGGTGACTCATGCCTGTAATCCCAGCACTTTGGGAGGCCGAGGCAGGCGGATCATAAAGTCAGGAGATGGAGACCATCTCGCCAACATGGTGAAACCTCGACTCTACTAAAAATACAAAAATTAGATGGGCATGGTGGTGCATGCCTGTGAACCCAACTCAGGAGGCTGACACAGGAGAATCGCTTGAACCAGGTAGTTGGAGGTTGTGGTGAGCCGAGATCCTGCCACTGCACTCCAGCCTGGTGACAGAGCAAGACTCTGTCTCAAAAAAAAAAAAAAAAAAAAAGGAATGCATGGTCTATACCCAAATAGATTTTTCTAAAGGAAAAAATAATAGAAACCACTTTGTTAGATAACCTATAACTTTCCAACATGATTCTGTAGAATATAGACATATGTTGGAAAACATTCTTATCTTCACTCGCTTGTTTCTTGAAAGCAAGAAGTTTATACATCCTATAATATAAACAGAAAAATAAGGAAGTAGTAGAGAAGGAAAGAATATATAAGAAAGAAATTTAAAAGTTCTCAAGACATAAGTACTGATATCCCATTTATAACCCAATTCTAACAAAACCTAAGACCACTAATTGAATAGATACACAGAATACTTGTGCAATTATCTCATGTTCGGTAGTAGCATTCACCATTTATTTACCTTCATTCCATTTTTACAGTGTTTATAAAAACTAAAGCCTGGGTGCAGTGGATCATGCCTGTAATCCCAGCACTTTGGGAGGCCGAGGCGGGTGGATCACTTGAGGTCAGGAGTTCGAGACCAGCCTGCCAACATGGTGAAACCCCATCTCTACTGAAATACAAAAATTAGGTGGACGTGGTGGTGGGTGCCTGTAATTCCAGCTAGTCAGAAGGCTGAGGCAGGAGAATTGCTTGATCTGGGAGCAGAGGTTGCAGTGAGCCGAGATCGCACCACTGCACTCCGGCCTGGACAACAGAGCCAGACCCCTTCTCAAAACAAACAACAAAACAAACAAACAAACAAACAAAAAACCCTAAAACCTAAATATGCCTGAAATATGGTAGAAATTGTGCATACTATAATATTGAGGCCCATCTCTGGCCTGTGGCAGTTACATAAAGCTGAGATAACACTTGACACAATAGTTGTAATCTAATATGATATGGTCTGAGAGTTATATGCTGTATACTATTAATGTGTGTTATATAAGAGAATGTGAGTGCCTCAATAATAATTTTCTAACAACAGAATTCTTTATTTTTAAATGAAATGTTATACTAAATGTTAATATCAAAATAGAAAAATATTGAAATAACCCAAATATATTTTATGAGTTCAAAATTTTTAGGATTTCAAAGGCAAGTTGATGTACAAAAACATTTGAAATCAGGGATAGTTGAAAGTTGCAGCTCCTATATCTAATTTATATATGTATTTTTTGCATTAGGAGTAATATCCAAGTTCACATTAATAATAATTTCAAATGGAAAGTTGTTAATAGCTAGGTCATCTTGCAATATTAGAGTAATCATTTTTCAGACACAGTTAAATCACTTTCAAGATATTTACTGTCTGTTTTCATCCCTTACCTATAATACATTAAGTAGAAAACATATAAATCTATAGAAAGATGAATTGTGCCATTATCAGACCATGCACTAAGTAGATAGGCATAATCATCTACAGGAATTTAATTAGCAGAGTACTCACACACTGTCCAGTTCAATTAAACAAGTATGTATTCAGCACCTACATTATGACAAGCAGTAAGCAGCAGACAAACCTGCTCTTGTCGTGCTTACGGCCATTAAACAGGTAATTACCAAGGGCTAACTAATGCGGAAAAGGCCCAGGTCCTTTGAGAAACTAAATTTGGCCTAAGAAGTCAGAATGGCCCTCTTAAAGAAGTGCAAACTGAAAGATAAGTAAATCACAGAGTCATCGGGGTTATGAGGAATTGGCAACATACGTGGGTCATGGGGTAGAGATACAATGAAGAGACTTTTCAACAGAGAAAAAGTCTTAAAGCAGGAGAAAGAGCATGGTAAAACCATAGAAATTAAAGGAGATCTTTGGCAATTCATTCCTTTATTTGCCAAATATACCTCATTTGAGGGTCTAATAATGAATAGCTCTGTTCTAGACCCTGGAAATGCATTTTAGAAAACAAAACAAAGAAAAATATCTCCCTTATTGGAGCATACATTTTACTATGGAATGATTTAAAAATTAAATGCATCATGTATCAGATATGAAGTTCTTTGGAGAGAGGAGCATAATATGAAATATTGCAGCAGGGTGTAGCAGGAAGCAGGGAAGGCTTCATTAATTTGGTGACATTTGAACAAAGACCTGATATAAAGAAAGGGTTAAAGCATGCAGATAGCTGAGTTAAGAGCAAGTATTAAAAAAAGCCCTGTTGTGGGAACAAGCTTTGGGTGTCCAAGATTCTGGAAAAGGCCAGTGTGGCTAGAGCGAAGTATCTGAAGGAACAAAAGGTAGGAAATGAAAAGCAGAGTCACAGGGGGTGGGGAGCAAAACTATGCAGTGCTTGGGAGGCAGTTATCAAGGCAACAACTTTTACTCTCCGAGGAAGAGAAAGCCAATGGAAGGCTCTAAGTCCAGTCATAATACAATCTTATACATGTTTTAGGGAGATCATCAGCTACTGGGTTGACCCTAAACTGTAGAAGGGCAAAGCCTTAACGGAGAAGGGGCAGGAAGGGAGTATTTTCATCTGATGTGGTTGGAGAGGCAGGCAGGGCCAAATCATGGGCAACATTGTAATCCAAGTTAAATATTTTAAACTTTAACATTAATATGGTGGGAAATTATAAACATTTTTTAAATAGAAGGATGTAATGAATAGATTTCTGTGTTAAAATTGTGCTATCCAGTATGGTATTCACTAGCCACGTGAGGTTATTGGGCATTTGAAATGCAGTTAGTTTAAATTGAAATCTGCTAAAGTATATACAGGATTTCAAATACTTCGAGAAAAAAAAAATTTTTTAATCCAAGGAATGTGAAATATTTCAATGGTTGATTTAATGTTGAAATGATAATATTTTGGATATATTGGGTTAAATAGAATATATTATTAAAATATAATTTCACCTGTTTCTTTTTAGTATTTTAATGTGGCTACTACAAAATTTAAAATTATTTATATGTGTCTCACTTTATATTGCTGTTAGACACAGTGTATTTAGAAGATCACTCTGTCTGAAGAATGGATTAAAGTGGGCAAGAATAGTTGCTGAGAGGCTAGTTATTAGACTGTTCTCAAGAACAGTTCGAATATCACTAGCCTATTCTAAATATCTTAGGAGGTGTTCTAAGCATTCTGAAAAGATTCTAAGAAGTGGAAAATTTAACAGAAAATGCGTCAGATAAGAAATTATTTAAATTCTTGTTTTAGCTACCAAAGAAAATAAATAAAAGGTAACAATGTCTTGCTGCACAAAATTAAGTTATAAGCACGCTACTTTATACTCTGAACAATGTTTTTGGCTGAAATTTGCATGGCTGATTAAAAGAAGAAAACAATATGCTTATAATTCTTCTTTATGTGTCTTATAGGTTCTCTATGTGTACATGTAATAAATATCTTTTATATTGTGGTTCTATGGCATACATATTCCTAATTAATTTTAAACAGTCTTATTCTACAGAATAACATAAAAAGCCTTTTAAATAATATTTAAAATGTTTTAAATATTACTTTATCTTAAAATAATATTTTAAATACCATTGCAATATTTAAAATGTAAACTCCCCACTTAGATTTATATATTCTCTATAAATTGACTAGTATGTTAGAAATTTAAATATTGTTACAGATTAAAGGTATTATTTAAGTTTCTGGTCCAACTTTTTAATTTTTGGCTAATTATTTTTTTTCGTTTTTTTGGTTTTTTTTGTTTTGTTTGTTTGTTTGTTTGTTTTGAGATGGAGTCTCGCTCTGTCGCCCAGGCTGGAGTGCAGTGGCGCGATATCAGCTCACTGCAAGCTCTGCCTTCCGGGTTCTTGCCATTCTCCTGCCTCAGCCTCCCGAGTAGCTGGGACTACAGGCGCCCGCCACCACGCCCAGCTGATTTTTCGTATTTTTAGTAGAGGGGGGTTTCACCGTGTTAGCTAGGATGGTCTCGATCTCCTGACCTTGTGATCAGCCCACCTTGACCTCCCAAAGTGCTGGGATTACAGGCGTGAGCCACCGCGCCCGGCAATTTTGGGCTAATTATTAACAGACCTATCCTGTCGAATATATTCAGTTATTTTAAACTGCATATTTTAGTAGAAAACAATTATTTTATTGGCAAACTGTATAAGGTAGATTTATTGAATATTTTATGATACATTGTCATAACTGCTGTCATAAGATCACATTTAGTAATTAAATATTTTTAAACAATACTTTATGAAAATGTTAGCAATGTTTCTCATATATTATTTATGTATTCTGAATTTTCAAAATTTTAGAACAATATTTTAATGATAACCTTTTTTGATTGACTATATACTATTTATTTATTAACAAGTTATTGAAGAGACTATTGTTGTATATATGTGTACCACCACTCCTCGTTGATGTTGATATTGAATAACCAACGTCTTGATAGTAATTTTACTGTGTGGAATTGATAATTTTGCTTCTTTTGAATTACTAGATCATTTATAAAAATATTATTATAAAAGCAAACATAAACTATCAAAAAATAGAGTTACAGCATATACAAAAGAAAATTTAGCCACTAAGAAAGGTGTCAAAGACATACTTTCACCAAATTAGAATTTTCTTCTTGACTACTCAGAAGAACTGAAGGGAAAATAGAATGTAAATACATTTTGAACAGAGTGATTTAATGTTATTTAATGCCATCTCTGAGAATGACACAAAATCATTTTCCTTACTGCCAGTCATGGGCATCCCCGTTCTTAGATAAGCACTGATATTTTGTGTGCGTGTGCCTGTGTGAGTGTGTGTGTGTATGTGTGTATGCTTGAGGTGTGATTTTAAAAATTAGCAGCCTCAGCTAAAATATGATTGCGTTGTGGTTTTATTAACTCTCAATAACTAATTTCATTTGTTAATCTTAATATATATGTCTTCTCTATGTATATGTAATACTGTACTCTGAGATCCAATGTGTGTATAAAGTATGTTGTACATGTACAAATAAAAGAATCCTAGCAATAATAACTAAAGAAATGTTTATTTCTCTTTTTACAGCTTGCAGACCAGGATTCTATAAAGCTTTTGCTGGGAACACAAAATGTTCTAAATGCCCTCCACACAGTTTAACATACATGGAAGCAACTAATGTCTGTCAGTGTGAAAAGGGTTATTTCCGAGCTGAAAAAGACCCACCTTCTATGGCATGTACCAGTAAGTCTGTACATTTTGAATTTGGAAATTCTGTTTCCAACCCTTTTGGTCTTTTCATTCTAAATTTAAAAAATAAGTAAATGTACAAAATCTTGCATTATCAATGCTATTTGTCTGTGTTAACAGTCAAGGAAAAAGCTTCTCTCTCTTCTCAGCATAGCTGCTTTTCAACTCTTTGTAAAGAATGTGTTTACTCCTCAAAATTCGTTTTGATTCATGAGGTACAAATGCCAGCACTGGTTTGAGGCCTTACAAGTTTTCCGTATCCATAATTTGTCCTTAGGAAATTATAGCAGTTGAAGGCTGCATGAGAAGTTATGAACAAAACTTCTGTTCTTTGCTTCAGCCCTTCACCAGTTTAAAGCACATCAATTTAGGACCATATAGTTAACGTGTGAGGGAGATTCCAGAGGAAACTTTAAAAGTCATAGTGTTATTGTTATGTAGAAAAGTTCAAGTTTCCTTGACATTTATCTTTAAAGGCAGGTACTTTTGAGTTTTTCCACATTTCACCTCTTACTTTCTCTCCAATATTTTTGGTTAGAAGCAATGGAATGTTAAACCTAAATGTGAAGGTCATTTTAATGCATACACCAAGAATTTTAAATGAATTGTATTCTTCTATTATTAAAATATTGTAAAATATCAGTGCATTTAAAAAATAAAAGTGAATATATTAATACATTGCTAAGTTATGCAAAAGTAAAATATCACCCCTTAGATTTTTTTAAAGTCTTGTTTAATATGTTAACATAAAAACAAAAAACACAATATATAAATTTAGAAAAAGGTAGAGGAGACTTTTTTTTTTTTTTTTGAGACAGAGTTTTGCTCTTGTAGTCCAGGCTGGGGTGCAGTGGCATGATCCTGGCTCGCTGCAGACTCCACCTCCCGGGTTCAAGCGATTCTCCTGCCTCAGCTTCCTGAGTAGCTGGGACTACAGGCATACACTCCCACGCCTGGCTAATTTTCATATTTTTAGTAGAGATGGGGTTTCACCATGTTGGCCAGGCTGGTCTCGAACTCCTGACCTCAGGCGATCCACCTGCCTTGGCCTCCCAAAGTGCTGGGATTACAGGCATGAGCCACCGCCCCTGGCCAAAACTATTTTTTATGAAGAGTTACAGCTTGCAAGGTGGCCATCCTACAGGCTGGGAAATATAGCCTCTGACCAAGCGAGACATGCACTTTGAGGGTGGTAAGAATGACAGGGAAACATGCACATGCACAATTGAGCTTCATGCTTCAGCATGGGACCCACGTACAAAAAATGGCCATGTTAGCACAACCCAAGGTGGAGTTTTCAGCCCTCTGATGTCAAAAGGTGAAGCAGAGGACATAGAAACCCTTACTGAGCATACTCTGGACTGGCCAGAACTACTCCGTGGTTGGTGGTCTCTTATCAGGAAGGAATGCTGGTTAGTTGTTATGTCTAAACCACAGAAAGGGAGGGGCAGCATCAGATAGTTGATATCGGCGGTGGAGTGGGTCTTTAAAAAGGGCTAGCTTCTGTTTAACCCTTAAGGAAGAAAGCTTAATGGTAATGAAGGAGGGAGGTGTGTCCAGCCTCTCATCTCATCATAGTCGGGATCTCAATTTTGAGGTTTCTCTGGGGTAAGCTTGGCCATGAGGGGGTCTGTTCAGTAGGTTGTGGAATTCGGATTTTATTTAATTTTTATAACAATAGTTTTTGGGGAACAGGTGGTGTTTGGTTGCATGGGGGAAGTTCTTTAGTGGTGATTTCTGAGATTTTGGTGCACCCATCACTTGAGCAGTGTACACTGTACTCAGAAATCAATGTGTAGTCTTTTATCACTCACTACCCTCCCATCCTTCCCCACTGAGTTCCCAAATTCCATTATATCATTCTTATGTTGTTGCTCCTCATACCTTAGCCACCAGTTATGTGAGAACATATGATGTTTGGTTTTCCATTCCTGAATTACTTCACTTAGGATAATGATCTCCAACTCCAGGTTGCTGCAAATACCATTATTTTGTTCCTTTTTATTGCTGAGTAGCATTCTATGCTGTGTGTGTGTATGTGTATGTATATATATATATAATGTAAATGTGATATAAATGTTTATATATATATATATATGTCACATTTTCTTTATCCACTTATTAGCTGATGGGCATTTGGACTGGTTCCATATATTTTTGCAATTGCAAATTGTGCTCCTATAAACGTGCATGTGCAGGTGTCAAATAATGACATCTTTTCCTCTGGGTAGATAGATACCTAGTAGGGGGGATTGCTGGATCAAATGTTAGTTCTCCTTTTAGTTCTTTAAGGAATTTCCATACTGTTATCCGTGGTAGTTGTACTAGTTTACATTCCCACCAGCAGTGTAAGTGTTTGCTTTTCACCACATCCACATCAACGTTTATGATTGTTTGATTTCTTAATTATGGCCATTCTTGCAGGAGTAAGGTGGTATTGCATTGTGGTTTTGATTTGCATTTCCTTGATAATTAGTGATGTTGAGCATTTTCTCATATGTCTGTTGGCAGTTTGTATATCTTCTTTTGAGGATTGTCTATCCATGTCCTTTGCCAACTTTTTGATGGGATTATTTGTTTGTTTTTTTTTTCTTGCTGATTTGTTTGAGTTCCTTGCAGATTGAGTTCCTTTGTTGGATGCATAGTTTGCAAATATTTCCTCCCGCTCTGTGGGTTGTCCATTAACTCTGCTGATTATTTCTTTTGCTGTGTGAAAGCTTTTTAGTTTAATTAGGTCCTATCTATTTGTCTTTGGTTTTCATTGCATTTGCTTTTGGGTTCTTGGTCATGAACTCTTTGCATAAGCCAATGTCGAGAAGAGTTTTTCTGATGTTCTCTTCTAGAATTTTTATGGTTCCAGAACTTAGATTTAAGTCTTTGATCTATATTGATTTGATTTTTGTATAAGGTGAGAGATGAGGATCCAGTCTCATTCTTCTACATGTGGCTTGCGAATTGTCCCAGCACCATTTGTTGAATAGGGTGTCCTTTCTCCACTTTATGTTTTTGTTTGCTTTTATTTTTATTTATCAGTTACATAAGTCAGATATTAAGGTGAACATTTGCCCTTCCTGGTGATGAATTGGTACCAAAATTTTGCTTATTTTATTTACTTCCATAGAAGCAAAACTAGACTTACGTAATGTCACATATTTCTTAGAGGCATTTCTTAGAGATGTCCCAATTTTTTAAACTTAACTAATGCAGTTCATAGATTTGTCTGTATTAGTATAGACTTCCTTATAAAATATTTTTATGGAACACATTTAATAAAAATGTAATACATTCATTGTTGCTATTCATTAGTAGATGTAATTTTGGCTTTCTGATTGTAAATGCTAAGTGACTGCTTTCTTCGGAAAATTACAGCCCAGAAAATTACCACTTAGGTTTTTTTTTTTCCTGTGAACATATTTTAAATTTATAAATAGCAAAATAAAACTTCTGAATATAATTTCTCACTTATGGAAAAAAGTTTTTAGCAGACAAATATTCCTATTACTATACATGCAATCTTTCTTGCATGGTTACTGAATAGTATTATATATATTATGGACAACATACTAGAGCTTAGGTAGTTTCTGATATTTCAAATAGTTACAGTCCTGTCAGGCATGTATCCCTCAAAACCTATGTAGGAAACTGAATGGAGCTTTCTAAGTGTTAGAGGAAAATATCTTTTTATTTTCTTAGGAAGCTATAAATAGAAAATTGGTAAATTGAGGAAATAAGTTGCCATCAATGTAACCCTTTAGTAAAGTAGTATAGTCAATAATTGAGAAGGCTTAGTTAGAGTTATTCAGTGTGACAAACTAGTCAAAGAAAAATAAATATGGGCTACAACAAGGTCTATGAATGTGATAAGCTTGTCAGTCATTTTTGAATCAGATATGTGTATTTTTCCACCTACCATTTTATGTCACTTGAATTTTCTATCATTTCTAATTTCCTTTTTTAATGCTTAATATTATAAATTATATTTCAGAAATGCTAGCCTACCTTGTTTATACAAAGTAGAAGCAAAAAAAGGTTTAATTCTGTCATGGCTGGGCAGAATTTTAGACAGGGAACTGCATGCCATTGTTGCTATAGGGCAGGAAAAATAATTTTTCTTCTACACTTCATAGTTCTTAGTTGAGACAGACTCCAGTAACAAAAGAGATTAGCAAGAGAAAAGCAAACAGTAATTTACTAACATGTACCTCGTGTATACATTGGACATACCTAGGGAATGAGTAAATCTCAAAGAGGTAGCTTTGAGTTTAGATTTAAATACGATCTTCAGCTGCAGCAAAGAAAGAAGAGTTTTGGGTGGGGGAGCAGTAATGGGGAGGTAAAATCACAGTAAACCAGGATAGGATTTGTTATGTTGATTTAAGTCAGTGCCTTCTTCATGGATAAGAGTTTCTAGTGACTTAAGGATCCTTCTCTTCCTGAGAAGACAGAGAGATACACTTACAAATGGAGATTTCCTTTGTAGATACAAATTTTCCATAGAAAAGGGTGATTTCTACTTTGTTTTCAGAGCTGCTACTGTGTCTGCAGTTTCTCAAATAAAATGACTCAAAATAATCCTTATGCCAAAGAGGCATATTTTTGAGTGGTGTATTCTGGTCTCCTATAGCCATATTTTAGGGTGACATATTCTGGTGTCCTCCAGTCATATTTTGGAGGGCATAATTTGATCTCCTACATTGTTATCAGTGATCCAAAGAGAGACCCCCCAAAGAAAAGTGAAATATAGAGCTTTAGTCAAGTTTTCCTAGTCCAGACCCAGGAAGCTTTCTTCTCAAGGCTTCTCTCTGCTACTTCTTTAAGAGCTTACTTACTTTCTTAGGCAGAGACTCAGCTTAGTGCTGAGTTCACTGTCTTTTAAAGCCAGATTTTCTCAGAGCAAATCTTGGTGATGTAGGAGCAAAGGGAAAGCCACTCTTTCCCCCTTTCCGAATGTTTACCGATATGAACTGACAATAGCCAGATTAATAGGAGAAAAATGCATAGAAATGTATTAATGTGCATAAGCATGGGGGGGCATATAAAACATGAGACTTGTAGAAGGTCCAGATGGTGAGGTTTATATACCCTCTTTGTAGGGGAAAGGAAATGGGGCATGTAGACAATTGGAGGGATAGTAAGTGATTTTTAGGAGAAATGAGTGCACTCAAGGAACAATGGCCTGGGAGAAAGTTCCTCTGAGGTCTGAGGGAGGTGGTGAAGAAGATGAAGGGTAGAACTGTAGTATGAAGAAAAATAGTGTTATTATGCAGATAAAGTATCTCAGGTAATCCCTAGGAGCTGCCCTCAGCAGAAGAGATGAAATGTCTTCCTGGGCTTGGTGATGACTTATAGTCGTTTCTTTTTTCCAGTGGTTAATTTTTGCTGGTTGTTTGACAAGATTCTTAGGGAAGGGCTTTTAAGACAATGCATTTCTTCTGGATGAAGTTCCCTTAAACAAATAAAGAAACTTCAGAAAAATCCCCTATTTGTGCCATGGGAATGAAAGGGGATCAGAGAGACGGGTTGATGGGAAAGGTCAGAGAGACATTTTGGTTTTGAGGTTTATTTCTGAGGCCTTGCAGTTTCCTCTAATTCAAAGAACTCCACATACCAAAGGACCATATTTTAGGGTGTGATTTTCTGAACTCTGAAAGCATTTATTAGATTGTAAGGTTGGGCAAATTATTTAACTTCTCTTAACTCCAGTTGTACCATCTGAATTGATAACAATACATACCTCATACTGCTGTCACAATGATTTAAATGAGTTAATATTTGAAAAGTGCTAGAAACAGTACCTTGCACATAATGGGTGCATAAATGCTTGTTAAATTAAAAAGAAAGCTGTTCTCTTACAATTCATTTTGAAAGAGTGTCTGGTAAGTTAAAATTCAAACTATTAGAAATTTTATGTTGATGCTATTTTGTCAGGTTCACAACTTCCATCATTTGTATTCCTGCAAACTAAAAACAAAAATAATAATAATATACTGAATGCCTAAGACCTTTTCACAAAATATATTAAGTCCTGCACCTCTAAGCCTATCAGCTGACATTGTTAGCAGTGGCAAATCTAACAGGCCTGCAGCGACTTGATTCCCGCCTCCTCATAGGAAAGAATTTGGCTGAGGGGCATAAGTCAGTATGAGACCAAGGCAAGTTTTAGAACAGGAGTGAAACTTTATTAAGATGTTTTAGAACAGGAACAAAAGAAAGTACACTTGGAAGTGGGCCAAGCAGGCACCTTGACAGATCCAGCTGCCTCATTTGGTCCTTTACATGAGGTTATGTACATTGGCATGGTTCCGGGGTTTCTGTTTCTTCTCTCCTGATTCTTCCCTTGGGGCAGGCTGTCTTCATGCATAGTGGCCTGCCGGCACTCTGGAGGGGCCACATGCACAGTGTGTTTACTGAAGTTGTGCACATGTTCACGGGAGTCATTTTTTCTTACTGAGTGTTCCTAGGGGAAGGTCATATACTGGTCAAACTCTGCAATTTTGCCTCTTATGCACCTGCTTGAGCCCATTCGTCCAATTCCTGAGATCTTATTGGTAAGCAGCTGATCACCAGCTTCAGGTGTTTTCTATCTATTGGGAGACTGCTGTTCCCTGGCACCAGCTGCCGCCAATTATTATTTTAGAGCGCTATTTTAACAGCCACCTGACCATCACCTGGTCATTGCCTGACATTCCTGGGGTGGAGGACCCTCTCCTGCCCTGTTCATGTCTGCCTAGCTGCCTACTCTAGCAATATCAGTGAAGTAGTCTGAATCATACCTTGATTAGTATGGAGTGACCGTAGCAGTTATTACAATATATGCAAAAAAAAAGCAAGTACCATAAACTTCAAAACATTATGGCTTCTAAAACTTAAAAGATGAGATTGTTGGGGAAGAAGATCAGAAAAATGACAAGTTAAGAGGTTGTTGAATAGTTATACGTAAGAAGTTCATGGTAAGTCCAGCAAGATATAGAACTTTTGGGGCCAGGAATCGAACAAGCAGTCAATCTTTCCTGTTTTTCATTAACCACAAACAGTAGCAATATTTTAATAGATATACATTCTCTCCATGCTAGATATTGTATTTCCATGAATTTGCCATTATTTATTTCCTTTATTCTTATGATGTATTATCTAAGGGTTGGAATTTAGATCATCAGTCATTCTCGTCACTATCTGCTGTCTTGGTCAATCTTAGCATTTAAAACAGTGCTTTCAGAGAACCTTCTAGGAATTTAAAAGGAAGCATTTTTTGGTTTCAGGGGTAGAGAGAAAAGTAACTAAAAATTTCAAGTGTGTGATGAAACCATTTTGAATGTATGATTAATAAAATGAAGAGCTAAAATTGTGAAAATGAATAACCAAAATATTTGGCCAGTAAATGGCCTAGTAGGTGAAAATTTCATAGATAGGTATAGGAGGTAATCATATAAATGATAAGATTTTAAGGATGCTAAGAAGTCCGGTTCCTTAGTGATTTTCTCAAAACAACAGCAACAAACCTAAAGTTTTTCTAGTACAACACAGCATGAGATTTTACCATTAAGAGTTTTACAAATTTCTTTGGGTTTGTAGAGATGGTGTCTTTTTATTTTATAATCCCAATTTATTCACATAAAGATTATTAGGTGTCTCAAATGGCTACAGTCTAAAGAAAATTATGTCTCACATTCAAAGCTAATCCTTCCAATTGTTGGGGGATGATCTGATCTTTCAATTTTCTGTTGGGCCTGGCTGTTTCTGTTTATCTCCTCTACTGAATTTTTGTTTCTGCTAACTCCTTCCTTAGAACCTATAGTATACATTCAAATTTCTATTATCAGGCCGGGCACGGTGGCTCACACTTGTAATCCCAGCACTTTGGGAGGCCAAGGTGGGCGGATCACGAGGTCAGGAGATCG